>NW_025938423.1:0-71241 GCF_000764305.2 Hyalella azteca | reverse complement strand
CATCTGCTGGGTTTTCTTTGGTATGACAAATAAGTATTGCAGTTGAAACCATCGCACACGGCCATCTGCTGGGTTTTCTTTGGTATGACAAATAAGTATTGCAGTTGAAACCTTCGCACACGGCCATCTGCTGGGTTTTCTTTGGTTTGGTATGACAAATAAGTATTGCAGTTGAAACCTTCGCACACGTCCATCTGCTGCGGTTACTTTGGTATGACAAATAAGGTTGAACCTGCACGCACAGTCATAAGCAGCATCAGTACAGTTCGATGACAAAATTACTTATGAAATTACTCAGCAAATAGCAATATGGGCGACTAGTTTGAATATTTTCTAGTATATTCATCATAGGGTTTCAAGTGGAGGCCTGAGTCTATTTAAGCGTGCAATAAGGAAATAGCAGGCGGTGGTAATATGGCGAGCATAACGATAACTCAGCTGTTTTAACGAGAGTTAAAAATTTTATTATTATTTCGGTAAAATCTAAGATATTAAGTGAGAAAACGTTATTACTTTTTTTGCACAGACTTATAGCGTGCACAGACTTATAGTCGTGCTCGAGACCGTGAACGCGAAGCTGTCGAGCTGATGCTACAATAACTGAAAATGAATTCATGTTTCAAGATGAAATCAGGTTCAAATCGGTCGTGCTGGATTTAACAGCATATATATAGCTTCAAAATTACTGCTAACGTTATCATTATGCTTAAAAATTTGTCTTTTGGTCAAATTTTTGCGGTCAACAAATTTTTTTGGACAAATTTTTGGCCTCATGCGATCGTGTCTGTCGACGTAACGAGTTCGTTACGAGTTCCGTCGACGCCCCATGAACGCCTGGCGTTAATGCGCTAGTGATGCAACGCTGTGGCCAGATGCGCAGAAATCTCTATAAAATCAAAGAACTTTCTGATTACCGGATAAAACGCAGCTATGTCCAAAAAATCCGTAGATATGTCTTGTATGATTAAGTATACCAATAAAATACATATACAGTGTATTTTTTGCTCGACGAAACTAGCATTTTCTATAAGAAGTTGTATTTCTACGATTACAGAAATTATTCTTGCCCACAACCAGAAATTTTGCACATCCACAGCATAGCTGAACCGGTGTACCCACTCCGCTTATTGCACCTGCTCGTCGTCACTCGTCAGTCTAATCTATTTAGAGGAGGTGAACGCTGCGCACAGTTGAAGACTGGGCCGTATGAAATTTGAAATTTGACTAGTGCTCTATGCTAACCCGTAGTGAGTTTAATAGAAACACATGCACATATTAAATGTGTGAATTATTGAAAATCTTGTGAATCGTTTTTTTTAATGAATTTATAGAAGTTAATAATAATCTTATGTATAGAAGGTCTGCTACATAACTGCAGTGGCGACTTGACTGGCATTGAGGTTAGTGTTCTATCCCAGCCTGCTCAGACAATGGCTATCTGAACGTGTTACCAGAAGAAACGTGTGTAAAAACCCTGAGCAAGACGGTTTGGTTCTGGGACCAGAATTACTGATGATTTTAACTGCAGCGATTATAGATCTCAGCGGCCTGATAGCGCTGCAGCAGTTATTTATTGCGGTGCTTGTAGGTAGCAGACATGTGCATATGTGGCATTTGATTAAGAGTTTCAAGCAGTTAAGCGTGTCCGGAATATCGGATTGGGAGAAATATTAATATTGTCGAATTGATTATATACAAATTTTCAAAAGTTTCTGATCAGTTCACTTGTCGTTGCCTCGTGCTCAGTAATTGAATATTATAAATTCTTGTTATTTCAATGATTTCATATAATGATAAATATAAATAGAATAATATCATAATATTTATTATCAAGATATTATAATTCAATAAATAATAAGAGTTGATTATTATAATTCTTGTGCTGTTGTATCGGTCGGGTGTTGAGATGTTGAGTCAAGACTCAAGACCCGAGTTTGTCCCAAGTATTTCCATCCTAATAAGTAATGCAGGGACGGTAAGTACAGCGACCAAAAGCGGTGGCCATCATTACTCGCCAATTGAACTTGCGCTTCTAATTAACGCATCGAAAAATTTTTTCATACATCTTGAGCGGTTTCTTACCACCGAATCCTTTCATTAATTATCTTTTTATCACAATAATTCTTCTTTCCATTGCCAGAGAAATTTCCATTGTGTTGATGGAAATTGATGTCTTCTTTATAAAACAATGAAAAATGAAAAAAAGAATTATATTAGGTTTGTCAAAATAGTGTTATTATAGTGATCGATGACTCTATATTCTCAATTTAAAATTTGCATTATTGGTAATTAATGTATTTTAACTTTATAACAGCAGGGTCCAGATTAGAATTTTTAAATATAACTACTCATATAATAGGCATCAAAATAAATTAAAGTGAGTGAGGTTCATGATTTATTGGAACAATACACATATATTTATTGGAACTATTCATATATATTTATTGAAACCATGCACATAAACTTATTTGAGCAGTACATATATATTAATTGGAACAATACATATATACGTACTTAAACACAGAAAACATTTGTCAGCTACATCGGAAATATTTCATTTTGATATGAAGATCTCAGGCTACAGCGCATCAAGTCAGAAACTTTTCATATTTCGGCATCCTTGTTCTTTCATTAACATCTAGTAAATATATTTTCCATTTAAACCCAAACTCTGCTTGTTACATGACTTAAAAATTAAATTTATGACTTCAATTAATTAACATTTTATTTAACTACAATTTAGAATTATTAAGTTATTAATTATACAAAAAAAACATATCGAGTGTCTCTCTAAAATATGTCTAGAAAGGTAGAAAAGTAATTTCTGATTCAGTGAATGATACGTTAATGTTAAATGTAGCTTAGGAGAAATCTTTATCTTTATTAAAATAGGAGCGGACAAGAATATGAGTTATCTTATTTCATCAAACTAAACTTGAATTAATGAGATTTAAAATTTATCTGAAATATTATTTTTTCATTGTAGAAATATTTCTTAATTTTATTCTTGCAAAGCTTAGTTCTTGTCAACACGATATAATGATTATATAAATCACACAGCGACTTTGGCTTCTCAACGTTCTAAATACATTTTCATTTCAGACTAATAATAAGAAAATATAATTTTTAAATAGCATATAATGCTTTCAATTACGATAGTGGTTGAAGTAACTAATTATAATGCTATATGCAGACAGAAGTGTTAAGTTATTATGATATGAGCTGTAATGTTTTTTGTTTAAAAGTAATAGATGAAAATCCATTGAGAATCACCAGATTGCTGTATCGCTCATAACATATACCATGTTGCTGAACTGTGAATTGGAACAGCAGGTTCTACGTTTGAGCTTTTCATATTTTTTATTATTATTTTATTTTTATTTCATTTTATTATTTTTTTTAAACCGGACATTACTAAATGGTAAGGGGTAAATTACTTTATATCATAAATAAATAGCAAATTTATAATGGTTTTGCGATAGCAGCTCCATTTTAAACGCTATGTATCAGATGAATGAGTATTCGTACGAGTGTCAGAACTATATGTAGTGAAAAATATAACCATTATTAGTAAACGCGTTGTTGTAGTTCTTGGCCTAAATATGTACCGGGTTATAAAGATCCAGGTTATGTACATCCACCGAAGTTTCGTTCACAGCATCAGCTAACTTGTTCAATTAGAATGCAAACAATAATTATTACGATTCTTTAAATTATATTGCACAATATTCTGTAAGAAAATACTTTACCAGAGAAGTTAGAATATATTTCATTCTTAAGTACATATTTTGTGGATAGAAATATCATTAATGTAGGAAATAATAATAGTTAGATTATTTTTATTATTAAGTTCATATTTTGTGGATAGAAATATCATTCAGGTAGGGAATAATTTACCATTCATTAAGGAAGTACATTTTTGTTGAATTCTAAGCGTAATTTTTTGGTAGTTGAGAACTGGCAGAATTCATTTTTAATTAGTTAACTTTTGTGATTCGTTTTAAATTAATTATTCCCTATTTATTCCTCTTCAATATATTCTTTCTCAATGCACGTTAAATGTTTCTTGTATGTTAACCAATTTCCCTCTGTAATTAAGATACAGGAATCCGCACTGAGAAATCTCCAAATAATGACCCACATTCCATTCATGATTCACATTTCGCTTTAACTGATCTTCCGCTTTAACCTATGTCGGATTGCATGGGTTGAATTGTACGAGTACCTACACTCGGTGCGAATGTAACGCTGCAAAATTATGCAGACTGACACGGGATAAGATACTAATATTCTTACTAAATGTGGGTCAAAACAATGAATCGCCTTTCTCTCTTGACTCACATTGCGTGTAAACTCATCGCCTGTGTCATAGATGAAGAGAATAAGCGCTGCAACGACAGCGGCCGGGAACCTTAATTGGTTGAAATGAAGCGTGAGCGTCGCGGTATAGAAGAAAGCCATGTTGCTCTTGCTGCCGACGATGATGAATGTCATGCTTAAGGTGTAGCTCCCAGTTGGCGCGTCTTAACCTTTCCAACCTTCAAAATTAAGTTCAAAATTAATTCAATTATTTTCAAGCATAGGATTGGTTTGAATAATGTTACATTTAATTTTCAATTCGAATTTAATCATAATAAAGAAATTTCCAAGTAAATTGGCAACTTAGTTAAATGAAAGTGAAATTCAAAGTCAGTCATGCGAACATTAATCAAAACTCCAAGAGAGATGTTAAGAAAAATATAGGGAAAGATGATTCACAAAAAACTGCATATATTACTTTTTTCTCTAAGTGTTTACCGTGCGAATATTTAGCTCGCAGGAAATCCAATGTAGTTCAGACGACAACTTGAATGCCATTAATCTTACGCTTTAATTTTCGACCAAAAATCGAGCACCGTGAAGAAGTTTTTGTGGTCATCCAGCGAAATTCTGAATGTCGTGAATTCTCATCTTGTATTGATTGCATGCTCAGAATCGTAACGAAATGAAAATGTAATGTTCAAAAATGTAAACACTCATGAAACAAACCATTTTATTTCCATCTTATTATAAACTTACCACTAGGAGGAATCTTTCGAAATTTACAGCTTCCTGAGACAAATCTTTGCAAATTTCCACGGTCTTCTTTCTTGCACATTTCTCTGACGTTCTCGCCAGGAGGCACCCGCATTTTTCGTCGGTGACTCCAAAAATGCTGTGACACGATGCACGGAAAAATGCCACCGCGGCACCGCTTCCGACCATCGAAATACCCTGCAGGATTTCAATGCAAACTCCAGTCGAGTTTGTAAATACCATTACCATATATTGAACACATGAACCAGATAATGCAGCAATAAAAACAAATGAGTATCTGTCAATTACTGGAAACTTTGCATTTATTCCACCTTCCTTTTGGCACACCATATTTGCTCGAGAAATTTATTGGTTCTGCCAAGCAGCCTGAGCTTATAAACAGAAAATTGACGCTTAAAATGGTGCAAATGTCTGCAAATTTCAGGATTTTGCCTCCCACCGTAAAATCAAGTTTGTTTTGAAGCTCACACCACAAACAGAAACAAGTCGCAGCGTGAACAACAATTCCGTACAATGTCCACGGGATGTTTGGCTTCACTTGCTTTATATAACAGTCGAAGGGAAGCAAGCCTAAAATTTTCGTCATATATTCTATTGCCTTGATTATTATTATTTTCTATAATTGTTCACTTGGGGGCGCCAAAGTGATACTAGATAAATGAGGTCTTTTATTGCTGAAGCACACAAAGCGAAAGAGCCTCGGTTCACCTGTTGATTATTTACATTAGTGATTGAATTTCGCATTGTTTGATCCATGTAGATGAGATAATAAAATAAAATCCCTCAAATGATGGCTAGCCAAAGCAATCAAATATAATTTCAATCGCACCAAAACAATAAGGACATGTCATGTTTTATACACTGTTAGAAAAATTACCGTTAACGGTATTATCGGCGTTTCAGTGGCCGGTCGGCACGTGAAAAGAAACACCGTGTCACCGTTTTTATTCTAATTTAACACTAGAAATCCGTAAAACATCTGATAAAAACGGCGAAACAGTTTATTTTCACGGGGCGACCGGCCACTAGAACGCCAGTGGGACCGTTTTTTCACCGTTTTTTTCTAACAGTGTAGCGTGCAGAGGTTTACCAATAGGTATAGGTGCAAACTGGGCCCATCGACATTGTGGCCCAACTTGGTCAACCATTGTTGCTCACGTAAACCATGAACTGTTTTGTATTGTATCGTATTGTATGGTATTGCATTGTACAGTATTGTAGTGTATCGTATTGTATTGTAGTGTATAGTATTGTACTATACTGTATTGTAATGTATTGTACTGTACTGTTTTGTATTGTATTGTTGAGGTCCAAATGTGGATGGTAAGACGATGCATTATAGATGCGTTACATTGAAGTATTACTTCCAACCAATCATCGGTATTTCGATGGCAAAAAAATTATTACAAAACTGAATGGCAATGTGAATTCTGAGCGCTCTTCTTAGCCTCATTAAAATGTGTAATTCAGTGATGAATTAGCTCTGATAATTAATCTTTGACTGATGATTTAAAACCATACTAATTGAATTTAGGTGAAACTCAATTGATCACGAGTTAGATACTTCCATTAGAATCCTTTACATTATTTGATGAGCATTTGTTAATCAAGTGCTTAATTTTTGGTAAAGGCATCTAATAATTTGGTAAACGGCATTTCCTAGCCAGCTTTTTTTGCGGCAACTGGCGGGTTTCAGCTGGCCGACCGCTGGCCACGTATTATTTCTCGCCCCTCATTGAGTTCCCCTTCTCCGTGCCGCCCGTCGTGGACTGACAGGTAAGCAAATTTCGACGTCTGTTTCCCCTCTCATGCCTTCCACGTACAACGCCTGCGTTTTAACAGTTAATACCCGGATTTTCACTCCACATGAAAGAACGCATCTATATAACTAGTTGAGAACTAACTAACTATAACTAGGTGAGAAATATCTTTAAAATAGAGGTTGATTCATTTAATACCGATCAGTAGAGAATAACTAGTTATCAGTAGAGAATAACTAGTTCTATCTCCTAATGTCTCACAAATTTTCGGCAAGTCGCATGCAAAATGAACATCGACCAGGAATTTAAAAGCAAAGAAAATACCACAAAAATTCACCATATCTTTATAAGAGAAAATGTTTCGGAGTCCAGCTTCATCGTCAGTTCATAACACAAAATTCTGTTCCGAAAAAGTTCAGTCCTAGAAACATAAATAAATCAATTAGTAAAGTAAAATGCACTGTCAGGTTTCAAAACGGAAATAAATAAGACATGAAATTGACGCTAGTAAACGGCCTATCTATTTACTATTTCAAGAGGAAAGGAGCTAAAAGCAGCATTAAGACTAGGCTTCTGTTTGAATATATACAGTTTAATACAGTTTTGTTTGAATATATGTTTCTAGGACTGAACTTTTTCTGAACAGAATTTTGTGTTATGAACAGACGATGGAGCTGGACTAAGAAACGTTTTCTCTTATAAAGATATGGTGAATTTTTGTGGTATTTTCTTTGCTTTTAAATTCCTGGTTAACTTGCGATTCAATCAAACAAGTGATTTTAATATGTACTTATGAACCTCGACGTACAACATTTTCCTATATCATTACGGATGTTACACAAAGTTTACATATTTTTGGTTTCTGTAGAGAAATTGAAACTAAATATCTGAATAATCATGTAAAAATTCATATAGATATTTAATTTACGAGCGGAGTTATAATGAGCCAAGGAAGTGAATCCCTTAGGGCACCAGCCGAACCTGCCTGAGGGCTCGCGGTTCTCAACCTGAGCATTTAATGACGTTACTCGAAAAATGCTACATCGTTATGACATGACTTCAATATTGTAGTAACTTATGTATAAAAGTAGAATAAGATGTACTTTTTTATGTAATGTAAAAGTACTGACAGATCCTTGCCCGTCTTTTTTATTTCAAAGCGATTGTTACTTACCATGGGCAGGGTGGCCCAGTGGTTTAAGTTCAGAGTACCAAGATTGGCGCAGAGAGGCGCGGGTTCGATCCCAGCTCTGTGCGCCAGTTTCTGGTCAGAATCGGTAAGGAGGCCGGGCGGTTAAGCACAGCAGAATTGAAGCAGTGAGTTGTGAGTTCGAGACCGCAAAATGCTGTGAATGTTCTGCGATGTTAAGAATCGGCGACAGGCCTACGGCCTAATAACGCTGAAACCGCTATTATTATTATTATTACTTGATACAACTCGCCTCGTACATTACAAACGACCGAATCGGTGTCAGATTTTATTTAATGCCACATGCCTGATGTCTTTATTTACACGTCGTTTGGGTGGATGGCATGACATAAGTAAAAATAATACGTTGAGGATTGTATGACTTTAATAAATGTAGAAGGAGCAGTACAGATTACTTATACATGTAGTCCCATCTCTCGTGGCATATTTCGAACAGAAGCGCTAAGAACTAAAAACATTCCCTCACGCAAGGTTGGATGCGTTTTCCCCTTTCAGGAATTTGTCGACGGCTCCTTGAGTGAAGGATAAGCAGCTGGGAGAGGGGCTGGTCCACTCGTGTAGATCTGTGTGGATTCTGACCTCCTTGTCTGTGTGGAGTTTCTCGCAGAGCTGACACCAAGACACGCTCTTGTTGTGGGTGTAGAAGTTTGTCTCACTATTCACGGCCTCATAATTGATTTTCCACCTACAAATGACGGTAAATTAAATAAAATTAATATATTAGCTATATATAAAGAAAAATCAAATGCAGAAATACTAAACATCAAGTTCTGCATTATTTTATTTGAAAATCTTTCAAGGTTAGCCTTATCTTCTGGTGTAAAATACGTACAAGGTCAGTAAATTCACGCAACCAAATTTACAGAGAAGATATGAAAACTCTGCATAGGGAATTGGAAGATATATTAAAAGGAAATAAACATGATAGGATGATCCATTATGTGTATGAAAATACTAAGTTTGAATATTATTGCTATAATTTACAGACAAATTTGATGTCAAGCCTATAGGGCCCCTCGGCCCTAACTTGGCTAAAGTCTTTTCGTTTCGATAATTTTTAAGATTCGATTTTTTAATATATAGTACGATGAATGCCTTCGAGCACCCCTTTCACTGGAGCCATTTCTTCTCTCATCTCGTAGAATTGAGGATTTCAAGGTAACAAAGAAATTTGAAGCGATTTATAATTCATCAGTAATTATCCCTTTCAGGTTTTTCTCCAAAAATTAATATTTTCCGCTTCAAGCACCAACTTTTTCCGCCGCTTCATTGGCTTTCGAATTGAAGGAATTTTCAACTCGAATACACCGCGGCATTCATATTTGATCATTTCGTTATATGCATTCTGAATTTGAACTTATGAGCCATAATTTCTTTCTAAACACGTTTCCGTCGCGCGCTGGGTTTGTTGAATGAAGAAATGCCTGTCAAAATGATATCCAACTCCATTCGTGGAATTGAAAATTTTGCAAATTAGATGCCTCCTTCATTTCGAAATCAATGAATTGTTGGTCAATAACTTTATGGTCGCATCTGTCCTTGGATATTCAGCCATTCTTTCTGTCGATATTTTTCTAGTTGACAATTACAATTGTGCGCAGTGCGCATCGGTGTTCGTCTGAATTATTATATTATTATTTTAATGATATGGTACGCAAGTCTGGCGAAACACGAGTTCGGGAAATGACTTGAGCATCCACTTCATTTAGCTGATCTAATTCATGCAAAACAGTCTTATGTAGCTACCAGATTTTAATTGTGAAATTCCAGATTTGATTGTGAAAATTGAAATGTTCCTTTAGAAACATTGGACTTTTTCGGAATAGAGGCCTAGTTTGGATATAGAAGACCTCTAGTATTTAAGACTCTTACAGACAGGTTCGTGCTCTCATTTTTATTTCCCAATACTCTGTTAGATGCAATTACTTTTCTATTTAGATTATAATATCTTCTCTGAAAATTCGCTTCTGTTTTGTGTAATTGTTCTACTCCTGCTTGAATTTTTACATTTTTTCAACAGTGGAACGCTAACCATGATAGTGATACAAATTTATGTTTTTTTTACTTGCAAATTTACAGTTAATGATCAATCGATTGATTTTAATTATTCTAGATTCTATTATAAAAGCCTTTCAAAGATATTAAACACGCTCCACGTATAAAACACGTCCCATGTTTGCTGTCAAGGGGGTTGAGTTAGCGTATATTTGGTCTCGTTGACACTCACTGAAAGTACTCGTTATAAGCGGTGTCATTTTTGTCGAGGTAGATGAGGTAGTCTGCCAGGTGGCGGACGCTGGGGAAGTCGAAGACATTGATGAAAGAGTGCGGCGGTGCGGTCTCCTCATACGCGCCCAAACCGTACACCACCGGCAGGATGTCGTACCTTGAGAATAAAAGTGCCGGTCTGCTTACTGCTTTGCATAAATAAATTAATGTGCTTTGCTTACATAAATTTTATGTGGGGGAAGTGAGGTGCTGCGTACACGGGGAACAGTGAAATGCATTAATTACTTTATACTTTTATACAATATTTAATGACAATTTAGGGCAGTAATGGATCACAAATCAGTGTATTGATTGACGTGGCAGATATAGCCCTTGTATACCATTTGGTGTGGTAACAAATTGGCGCGGCATACTGTCCCCCACGTCGCACTGTATTTCACTTTTTTACTGTATTTCGTCGCACTTTCAAGCTGTGCACTTCACAGCGTAATGCATCGAAAGTCACAATAAATTATCTACACATTTTAATGTAAAGGAAAATTATTAAAAATTTAAGTGGTTTGTCTGACGATTTTCCACTGCTTGCTAATGAGTTAGATAAACTTGAATAATTACATTAAAAATGAAGAAAAATGGATATTGTACATTCTTAGAGTTCGAATTACTTCGAAATAATAACCGCAACTTTTCTCTCTACAATTAGCTTACTCAAAGTCTTACCTACTAGTTAAGAAGAATTTTTCAGTAATGTAGTCGTCACACAATGAATTCTCAAAACTGAGATAGAATTTATACATCGCAGCAGCTCGTCCATAACAGTAGTCATGATCGGTCTTTTGACAATTCATCGTCCCACAAGCGCCATAGATGTCCACCGATATATAGCGCTCGAGTTCCTGCCCTAAACTACCGAGGAAAGAGAACAAAAATTTATCCACAAGAAAACTCGATGCATAATTTTTTCTATTAAAAAATCAAAGGCGGCCACGTTTAGAAAAGGATCTCGGAATACTGCATAAAATGGATAAAGCATTGAACTGCTCGTATTACCTATTAAACATACTGCATTTAAGGAAAAACAAGTCTTGAGTAAGGCTATTGTACTTCACACAATCCATAATATACTTAAGATTGAAGAGTAATAGATATATTTCATTATTAATTATTGGTAAACTGAATACATAGAGAATGAGACTAATTTCCTTGTCCTCAGCTGTCAACTCACGTGGCTCTGCCGCTATTCACGGCGCCACATTTCGACACGAACCACGCCGCTTGTTTGGTTTTGCCGCGCGCGTAGTCCTTGTTTCGAAGGTGCGTTCGATGTGTCTCGAGACGAATGAAACTTCCGTACCTGGAAATAAGTTGGCAGCTTCCATAAAATAAAGGTGAGTTAATCTGGTATGGAACTAACTTTGTAATATTCGTGTTTGTTTTTTCGTTCATCTAATTTAAATGATTATTTTCACACCAGGGTTGTCGAGTGGTTAAGGTGAGTTGGATTTGTGAGTTATGGGTTCGAGAACCGTAGCCAACTGTAAAAGTTCTCATTGTAATCAGCAAGGTGACCGGGCGGCATTGCACAGGAACATTGTAGCAGTGTTCGAGAAACGTAGTTAATTGTCAAAGTAAGGCCACGTAAATAATCGCCGTCGGACCTGACGGTCTCATCTCCGACGATGAAATTATTATCATTGTGCAACAATCCTGTGCCTGCTTTATCTAGTATGGTGGCATATTGTTGGCAACCGAGGTTTGTGAGGTTTTCTTGTGAATGATCAGCAATGGTGTGATTTTTTACGATTCTTCGTGAATGTTCAATATTCATTTGAGAGCAGTGCACCTGCAAGCGCATGAATAATTGTTAATGATTTATGGTAAGAACATTCAAGAAGGTATCAAAACAACTGACGACAACTATTCAGTCACGAAGTCTAAGGCTAGACATCAAATAAATGTAAGGTGACGATGTTAATACCATTCGACCCCTGACATTTCCTCATTAATAACTTCCTTGTTGAAAGATAATTTCCTTCATTGCGATATGTTAATAAACATATCATGTGTTAGCCTTCCCTGTTTATCAAGTCACGCTCTTGGTGACGTCAAATAGCGAAGCTATATAAGCTCTGTCTCGAGCGATTAACTTCAGTCTTGGGCCATGACAGCTGTCGGTGTAACCCTATGGTCCTGTCCATGTCGAACAGGACAGTACTGCTAACTCAACGTTAGAGTAGAGAACGCCCCGTGGAAATACTCTAGACTTACTAATTCTTACTTCAACTGGACGCCAAAGACATCAAAGTTAAAGCTAAAACGTATAGCTCAATTTCATCCTAAACTGCAAGCCGTACTTTAGCCCCAAATAATACTATGAAATCGTTACGCTATCATCACTATCCTCAAATCACGCTACGCCGGACCAAAACTCAGGTCTTCCTTAATTACTATTCATATCAGATGTCCACAGAGAAGCACATCTGACGTAAAATACATTATTCCGATTTCATGATGTCATCTCTGCTCGACTCACGGGTTGAAGATGTCAGAGTCCCTTCGATAAGTCATGGTGTAGTTGAAGACGCCCTTGATTTTTTCTAATTCATTTGTGTTGACGCCCGCCGTGAGCGGAGACTCCCACAGATAGTAGACGTAGCGAGTGTGCGGCGACCTGCATGTGAGGAGAGAGAAGAGCTTACTGATTGATTTTCCACGAGGTTGCTGATTTCAATTTTTCCTGAGCACTGTCACGATAATTCATGAAAACAATTTAGTGTAAGCAATCAGTCGCCCAAGAACATCAGTCATATACATAAGCTTGTTTCAGTCAGTAAGTCAATAACTGTTGAGTTGTATGCTACCTGCCCATGCAAGAGGACTCGAATATATCAATCAGTGTAGCTGTAGCGGTTACAGCGGTAATATCATCATGTTCTCTTATTCTGCGCAGATCTAACTTCCTGCCGTAGAGTCTAATAATGTTTTTCATCAAATTTGACGGTGGTATAATTTACCGGACGGGAGGAAAGCTTCTGTCTTCTGCAAGGGGGATCCAGACGAGAGCATCAAGCTCCTGGTAGGGCACCTCATTGCGGTTGGTGGTGATGTAGCAGCTGTTCACTGGGCAGCCGGCACGCAGGAATGGATCTCGCCCCACGCCGAAGTAGAAAGTTTCCTTGCGGTCGGGGAAGCGGAATCAAAGCATTACGTCAAGAAGATAAGTTTATTTAAATTTATTTGCCGCAAGCAAATTACATACAGTCTAGAGATACAATATACACAACGGGGACAAACCTTCTTGGTACCGAATTTCAAAAATACATATTCTGTAATCAGATATTCTATGTCAAAGGATGCTGGTCGCTCATGCGACTATATGATTTTACAATCACTTCGCCGAGTTATAAGAAATAAATCTCGTCAGATTCGAAGCTATTCATAACTTTATATTTTCTCAAACTGGAGTGTGTGTTAAAAGAATAGTCTTTTAAGAATGTAAAATCTCAACTTACATGATTCCAAAACAGAATGCGTTTTAGCTGGTTTTCTTCTTTCGTAGTAGGAGAAGTTATGCCGGGGCTGTGGTGAGTTAATACAGTTAATGAAATTATTTACTTCGCAAGTAAAGTGAAGCCGTCTTCATTTTTATTTAAACATGGCGTATTTCAGAGCAAACGGTGATCAAAGGAAAATTGGCTTATCTCGAAAATGGAAGAACTATTGGAAATAATTTGATATAGATTTGTAAACCCTATAGTTTGCAAAGAATTCCGGGCTTTGCTGGGAATCTTTAATCAGTAATATAAATTCTCAAATAATTGTTGTCTATTTAATAGTAAACTTCCACGAAAAGAATTTTTCATGCAAGCTTTTAATTTTTGTGCACATATTCATTCTCGCTTGTCTCACCTCACGAGAACACGTTCCTTGACCAGGTCTTCGGGTCTAGCCTGCAGTTCAGCCTGAATAATTTGTAGCCAAGTGAGCGGTTTCTCTGCCACATTGCCGTTAGAACTTGATATCTCGTTCTCACGTTGCCTGGACCCAAGTTCGATAGACGACGAATTCTCAGAGGACAATTTTGCCAGCTGTTGAAGTGATCGCTTGGTTTTTCGGTTTACATCATTTGCCTTCTCGTTGTGATGGAAATCATGCATTGTTGAGGACAGCCTTGCGTGACTCGACAAGCTATGGAAGCTGCCAGGGTTTAGTGCGAGGCCCTTAATTTTCGTCCCGTTGTCGGATCTGCGAGGGCATCGTAGAATTTAAGAGGCGTTTCCGGTCCACATTTGTTTCACATCATTTATTTAGCACACATTATACTTGTTTTTTAAGGGCATAGTAATCGGAACTGGGAACTTGCTCCTATCATATATTAGTGTGTACAGAACCAATGTGGGATTATGAATCAACATAAACAAGAAATCATGCTTCCTGCGATGAAATCCGTTGTCACCTAACAATTGCAGAGAATTCACGAATGGCGCTATAAAACAGTATGAAAGAAACTTACCTGCCTATACGATCAGCTGTACCATAATCATTATTAAAATAAATGACTTTTTGCTATAGCTCCTCAACTCCTGCACACAGGATGAAGAAGCATTGAGGCGATAACGTTATACATTTTTCAACGTTTAAACGCAAATTATATCTTTGATGCAGCTAAATAGATCACGAAGCTAAATATAAACAAGATTACATGGAACAAGCAATAACGGCGGGAAGCCTTTTGGGAGCATATGTTTTGACGGTAGAAAATCCCGACTCAGCGAGGAGGCTCTATGGGAGGCTCTCAATTCGTAAGCGTAATTAGTATCATGAGGGCCATGCTTGGTGTCGAGTAGTGACCGAAGCTGTCAATAGAATAATCAATAGTCACACTTGGAGCTCCCCTTAACCCCGGTTTCTCTTCCACTTGAATTTAACACGCCCCATCAATCCAAGCCGTAGAATAATTTTTTTCCCATGTATCGAAGTCGCATTGCAATACGTTTCATTATCTTATTCGATCCTTATGTATCAATTGAGACTCACAGATAAATCCGGTCGAGCAAACTTTCGTCCGCGGAATGTACTGAAAGAAAACACAACTTCTCCCCCAATTTCCTTCCCATTCTTAATTGTGTCTTTGGATATTAGCGATATGACCGCTTATCGAGGCGAACGGTATATACGGGTTTGCGTCGATAGAAGCCTTGTAGGCGAATTAAAACACTACCGAGGTTTCGAAAACTTGTTCCGGTTATCCGTAGAGTTTTGAGCATTAATATTATAATTTTTATTTATTACATGATCGATTTGGTTGAGAATACATGCTTGCTCAAAATGTCGCTTTGGATTTTTTCTACGAATATCAAAATATTGTAAAGTTCCCGTGAACCGTTTGAACCATTCCCGTGAAGTTATTCCGCTTGTTTTCTAACCTTCCCTTCTAAAACTCAGTTATTATTAACATGACTGAGTAAAAAAATATAGCGTTCCAGGTGCTTGATCGCACATTGAAACAAATAAAATTGTGCCTATCCTGCAAGTTTAGCAGCGTAGATAATTTATCCATTTGGAACAGAAGTCACAAAATTAAAGTAAAATAAAGTCTCAGCTGAGGAAGAAAATAGTACCAGTGGAAACCGCAATAAATTTAGTAGCATGATACAGGCAAGTTCTAGTACTATTGGTATTCTTCATCATTCTTAACTAATCACCGTTCACCAGTAACAAACAAAATGAAATTGTAATGATCCTTGGCTTTCAGAATCACGAAATTAACGGTTTAAATAGAAAAATAATTGAAAAATAATTACCGTCTTACCGCATTAATTAACGGTTCGTATTCCACGAATGCCACACTCGTAGAAGGTTTTTCAGAAAATAAAGAGCAAAATAGTGCCAAGCATCCTCTTCCAATTTCATAAACCGTACACTATAATAGGTATTTTTCACTCAGCTTATAATTGATTGCAAATATTGCAAGGTTAAACCTAAAATGAGAAGAAAAGGTTCTGTCCAGTAATCGTACTATCGAGTTTTATTTTTTAAACACGGACTTCGAAAGATAATATTTTTTCGAATCCTGAATGAGAAGGATTCGTTTTATAACGTACAGGCCTGATTCGCACAGCATTTCGATAATTTTTCACTGCAGGCGTGAACTTTAAGCTGTAAATTCTAAGCTGTTTCGGCAAATTTAACCTAAAGGGGGTTATTTTTCAGAAGATTGAAAACTTGAATTTTTTTAATTTGAAATCTTCTCTAATAAAGACCAAATTAAACTATATGTATTCTTGTTGCACCCTGCTTGCTAAAAATAATTTCAGTGGTTACTTGGTTTACCAAGAAAATATAAATTTATTTGCGAGTTTCCTAAGCTTCGCACTCAGCGCACCCAAGGGTAATTTTTTCGCAAGATCCCGACTTACGCGCTCATCCACCAGAGCCAGGGGAGGATGGCGACGAGGAAAGTCGCGTAGCTGAAGGCGCTTCTACGCCGCCACTGAACACGAGAGTGTATTAGTAAGCAGGTCTTTGTATTAGTAAGCAGAGAGTGTATTAGTAAGCAATCTTTACACCATAAACTCCTTTAAAAGTCGGGAATTTATATTTGATTCTCCGGATCGAAAAACAGGTCCCGTGTTAATCATTAACGTAATCACAGATTTAGCAAAACCATTCATTTTCTTTTCAAAAATACATATGTCCGAAACTCGATAACTACTACATGTACATAAGCCTTACATCAATTTCACATGTTTCTAACCTTCGGAGTCATAGTTGAGATTTAAAACAGAGATTTTCTTGATTATTTAAGCTCTATCTTTTTCCTTAGAAAAGATTGTCACCTCCTTTTATTCGTGAAACAGCTCGCACTTATCAACAACAACTTTAATGACTTTCACCAGCTGTTGTAGTCATTTTTCTCAATAATTCCAGTCCTATACTTAAATATTCAGACTGAAACAAAGAGCACTCTGATGGATGAGTGAAGAGACACCTGACTTTAACGAAGCCTTGAGCCACACTGAACATGAGAGCCAAAACTCTTCTTCAATAATTATCGCATGACACCTGTGTTGTATGGCTGCTCTTTGTGTAATGAGAGCTTAATAAAAATTAGTTTAAAAAAATGAGTTTTAATATAAATGAGTATAAATAAAAATAATTTTAAATATAAATAATTTTAACTATGAATGAGTTTTATTAAAAATTATTTTCAATACAAATGAGATTCGATATAAATGAGTTTTAATATAAATGAGTATAAAAAAGAGTTATAATAAAATGTTTCATAATAATAATTAATTTCAATGAAAATTCGTTCTAAACAAATGAGTTTTAATAAAAATTAGTTTTAATGAAAACAAGTTTTAATATAAATGAGATTTTATAGAAATTAGTTTTGGTAAAAGTGAGTTTTAATGAAAATGAGTTTGAATAAAAATTAGATTTAATAAAATGAGTTCTAATAAAAATGAGTTTTAAAATAAATGAGTTTCAATATAAATTAGTTATAATATAAATGAGTTTTAATATAAATGAGTTATAATAAAAATGAGTTTTAACAAAAATGAGTTTAATAAAAAAATTTTAATATATATGATTTATAATAGAAATGAGTTATAATAAAAATGATTTTTATTATGAATGAATTTTAATAAAAATGAGTAGTATTAATAAGAATGAATTTTAATAAAAAACAAAATAGGATAAAAAAATTTAATATGAAAAAATTATAATAAAAATGAAGTTCAATATAAATGAATTTTAATAAAAATGAATTTCAATATAAATGAATTCAATAAAAATGAATTTTGATAAAAATTAATTTCAATGTATATGAATTGTAATAAAAGTGAATTTTAATAAAAATGAATTCCAAAGTAAATGAATTTTAATAAAAATGAATTTTAATAAAAATGAATTTTATAAAAACGAATTTTAATAAAAATGAATTTTAATATATATGAATTTTAATAAAAATCAATTTTGATAAAAATAAATTTTGACAGATATAAATTTAATTAAAAATAAATTTTAAGATTTTAATATAAATGAATTTGAATGAAATGAATTTGAATACAAATGAATTTGAATACAAATGAATTTGTATAAAAATGAATTCTAATATAAACGAATATTTATATAAATGAATTTTAATTAAAATGAACTTCATTACAAATTAATTAAGAAGTATGCATATTAATATAATTGAATTTGGTTAAAATTGAATTTTAATAAAAATAAATTTTAATAAAATGCATTTTGCTATGAATGAATTTTAATATAAATTATTTGTAATGTAAATGAATTGCAATGAAATGGAGTTTTAATATAAATGAATTTTAATATGAATGAATTTTTTAATTAATTAATTTCAATAACAATGTTTTTTAATAAAAATAATTTATATTAAAAATTAGTTTTAATAAAAATGAATTTAGATAGAAATGAATAAGGATAAAATTGAATTTTAATAGAAATAAAATTTATAATAAATTATAATAAAATTTAGTTTTGATAAAAATGAATTTTAATATAAATGAGTTTTTATTAAAATGAGTTTAAATATAAATGAGTTATAATATAAATAAGTTTTAATAAAAATAAATTTTAATATAATTGAGGTTTAACATAAATGAGTGTTAGTAGAAATGAGCTCTAATAAAAATGAGTTTTAATATAAATGAGTTGAATATAAATAAGTTTTAATATAAATTAGTTGTATTATAAAGATGATTTAATATAAAGTGTAAGGAATTCATACAAGCATAACGGCTAACAATTTTATTGAAACTCCAGAAGGTAAACTTCGGCTCCAGCGAAGTAGAATAACGGAACTGCAGTGGATGCAGTTTAGGGAACTGAAAGTAGAAAAAGAGACTTTGCTAAATAAATGCCGGAACTTGAGAAAGAGTTTATCAATTATGCTCAGTAATTCCAATTTAGCGGTACAAAACTTGACAGTGAACACATATTCCCAAGCTAACCTCAAATGAAATAACGCGTACAGCACAATTAATGTCGCGCTGGCTGCACTGGAGGCATGAAGCACACGGCAAAGAGATGCGACGTATGAGAATACACAGGAGGAGGAGGTTATACTGTAAATTGCCAGTTACAAACCAAGATTAGATTGATCAGCAAGTGCTATTATATCGTATGCAATTTATCATTATGAGGATCAAGATATATTGAGCAATTTATGCAAAATTAAGTTTAAATATTTCGAGACTAACCTTCTAATTTATTACCGCTGGGGTAAATTTAGAAGTGGCTTGAAAGCCGTTTAGAGGTACAGAGGTGTTTTCAAGTGCAATTGAGTGCATAGGTTAGTATATTAATAAATGACTTGGTAGACCCAACGTGACTAAGTTAATAGGGTTAAAGCGCCACAGGGCGTAAAGTTAATAGGCTCGAAAGCCGGCAATACTGCCAAGTTTAATTAATGCGTCAGAGACGTCTTGAAGTTGGGTCAAACCAAATAGTAACGTGGCATGCATTAATCATGATAAAGGGCCCATAGCATGCATTAAATCAAAAAGATGATAGGAAGTGAATTGCACTCTGGTCACTGCGGGCAATACAGTAGCCTAGAACACCATTTGAGTCACCTCCGTATCACATAAGCCAGTCAAAAGTTCAGCCTTTAATGCTTCAAAATTTCTCTCGAAATCGATACTTAATCTAACTTAATTTCTAAGGTCTCCGTTACAGTAAAACGGAACATAATTTCAATTAAATGGGACATGAATCAGTAAAATTTCTAATAAAAGGAATTTTAATGAAAATGATTTATAATAAAAACGAGTTTTACTGAATATGAGTTTAATAAAATAATTTTAATATATATGATTTATAGTAAAGATGAGTTATCATACTATCAGTTTTAATAAAAATGAGTTTTAAAACAAACGAGTTTTATCAAAAATGAAATTTAGTATAAATGAGTTTTAATAAAAAATAGTTTTAATGAAAATGAGTTCTAATAAAAATGAATATAGAAAATATGCTTTTCAAAATAAATGAATTTTGTTATAAATGAATTTTCATTCAAATTAATTATAATAAAATGAATTTTAATATAAATAACTTGTAATAAAAATATATTTTGATAAAATGAATTTTAATACAAATTAATTTAATATAAATGAATTGCAATGAATATGAATTTTATTATAAATGATTTTTATTGGAAATGAACTTATAAAATGAATTTTATTAAAAATTGTTTTTAATAAAAATGAGTTGTTTTTTTTAAATAAATTTCAATGAAAAATGAATAAGGATAGAAAGAATTTCAATAAAAATAAAACAAAATAACAATGATTTACATATTAACGAATTGTAATAATTATGAATATCAATATAAACGAATTTTAATATAAAGGAATTTCAATTTAAACATATTTTAATGATAATGTTTTTTAATAAAAAGAATTTAAAAAATACGTATTTTAATATCAATGAATTATGTCAAAAATGAATGAATTTTAATAAAATGAATTTTAATATAATTGAATTGCAATGAAAATGAATGTTTATATAGATGAATTTTAATTAAAATGTTTTTTGATAAAAATGAGTTTTATTAAAAATGAGTTTTAATATAAATGAATTCCAATATAAATAAATGAGGATAGAAATGAATTTAAATAAAAATAAAATTCAATAAAAATGATTGATATATAAACGAATTGTAATAATAATGAATATTAATATAAACGAATTATAATAAAAACGAATTTTAATGTAAACGAATTTTAATAAAAATGAAATTAAAAAAATGAATTTTAATATGGAGGAGTTTTAATATAAATGAATTTTAAAAATATGAATTTCAATAAAAATTAATTTTAATAAAATAAATTGTAATAAAAATGAATTTAAAAAGATGAATTTTGAATATATAACTTTTAATAAAAATGAATTGCAATAAAATTATTGTAACAAAAATGAATTGTAATAAAAATGAATTTTAATAATGATGAATTTATATAAAAATGGATTGCAATAAAAATGAATCTCAAAACAATAAATTATAATACAAATGAATTGTGTTAAAAATGAATTGTAATATAAATAAATTTTAATAAAACAAATTGTAATAAAAACCAATTGCAAAACAATTGAATTTTATCAATAAAATGTATTGTAAAAAAATGAATTTTAATAATGATGACTTTATATAAAATGGATTGTAATAAAAATGAATATTAAAAAAAATAAATTGTAATACAAATGGATTGTGTTAAAATGAATTGTAATAAAAATGAATTTTAATAAAACAAATTGTAATAAAAACCAATTGCAAAACAATTGAATTTTATCAATAAAATGTATTGTAAAAAAATGAATTTTAATAATGATGACTTTATATAAAATGGATTGTAATAAAAATGAATATTAAAAAAAATAAATTGTAATACAAATGGATTGTGTTAAAATGAATTGTAATAAAAATGAATTTTAATAAAACAAATTGTAATAAAAACAAATTGCAATAAAATTTAATTTTATCAAAAATGAATTATAATAACAATGGTTTTTGATAAAAATGAGTTTAAACATTTTTAATATTAAAAGTAATTTTTAACACGCTTGCACACGCGACAAGTAGACGGTGCACGTCCGCCCTCACGCGTTGATGTTGCCGGACGCTCGACAAGAACACGAGGATAGGGTCATTATTTTATTATAATTCACAATATCATTTTAATTGTTTATTGCAGTTATGCGTGTTGTAGTTGATGTTTATTGCAGTGATGCGTGTTGTAGTTGATGTTTATTGCAGTTATGCTTGTTGTAGTTGATGTTTATTGCAGTGATGCGTGTTGTAGTTGATGTTTATTGCAGTGATGCGTGTTGTAGTTGATGTTTATTGCAGTTATGCGTGTTGTAGTTGATGTTTATTGCAGTTATGCGTGTTGTAGTTGATGTTTAAATTATGTAGTGATGTAGTTGACTAGGCCGTAGTTGACCTTAACCGCTGTGTGCGTCGCTTGAGCTAATTTGTGCTGAGTTAAATTGACAAAGAAATTGACTCATAAACGAAAGGAGTTTGCCATGGAAGGCTTTTATTCAGAAACAATTTGCCATGAATAAAAATAATCTAAATAATTGAGTATTAAAAAATCCAAAAAATTCTTTACTATACTAATTTCCGATGAATAAATATTCTTTATAATAGGAGTCTATACCTTTACACTATTTAGCTACTTAATTCGCAGCAATGTTTCATTCACTGATCATTGAGATATATAATTGAATTAATTAATTAGTCCGTCATTTTATTCACTGATCCTTGAGATTAATAGTAATTTAAATTTGTTAATTGGTCCGTAAACTCCTTCATCACTGAATTACCAAAGATATACGAGAAGTTATGAGACATACTCGTATTGTTGCAATTAAGGTCAAAAAAAGTCCTACAAATTTCATTTACTCGGGCATTATTTTTTTCAGAATATTCATGACTACAATAGAACGTAAAATAATTTTTTATAGCAAGTGGTTGAATTTAACAAAAAATTTTCTCAAAAAAATCTGAAAAATTATTATCTTAATTACTATCTTATTCGTAAATTCAGCGGGTCAATGTCCAGGCATGGGTTATAAAATAAACTTAATTGAATTTTGTGCGAACAAGGTTTGCCGGATTCAATCTATAGACGAGCCATTGAAATTACTTTGTTAATGCAATTTGTACCTCAATTCGTGCTGTCTTCAAAGTTTAATTCATACGTACCTTGGTTGATAATTTCTCGAGCACGCGAGCATTTAACCTTTTACATAAGTCAAATAAATTCATAAATATTACTCGAAGTTTATCTGAAAAAAAGTAAACTTTAAGTTAAAAAATTAATTGTAGAAATGAGAGGAGTGAATTGAACGCTCAACAAGGATGAGTTTTAAGATATTTTCATGTACATGATAGAACTCTAGCCCATACAAACTGTGAACACATGTGGCGCTCTCTTTTGTAGCACTTGCAGCACTCGTTTGTATTATAATGAACATTGGCAGTTTCGCGAGCTGCGGTACAAGTGTGGTAACCGAACAACACCTGCACTCCTAGTTAATTTGTTAGATTATAGTGTAGTTGCGCTATACTCTCGTCTTTTGTTGTCCACAGGGGCCATATTTTCATAACTCGCTAAGTGAACGTAAGTACTTACGCTCTATTTTCTTGTCTACGATTGGTGGATTTGGCTTGTAAGGCCGTCAATGATTGGCTGATGAACTTACGAACTCTTACCGTTTTTTGAAAGTATAGGCCCTAGTTAAGAGTCAAAAATTTGTTAGATTATATTGTAGTTGCGCTATACTCTCGTCTTTTGTTGTCCTGGTTCACGCTGGTTAGTAGTACACTGAGAGAAATGCGTGGGACAGGATGACACACTTATACGAGTCAACCGTCGTCCAAAATCGATACACTTGTTTGACTCCTTTGCCTCATTTGTGGGTCATACTGAAATATAGCTGGTCTTTTAAATTTAAGGTATTTAATCATTTGTGGAGTCGAATCGCTTGATTACAACACGAACGGAATGTTCGTACAATACATGCATTGAGCAAGTGTTATGGAGGAGGAATAATCAAAGATAAATAACATTTGAACAAAATTTATATGCAAACTGCTCTGTTGGTAATACTTATATATACAATTAATTTATATCATACACAATTTTACTTTAGAAGCACGCTAATTCTGTCACATAAAATTAAAGCTCAATCCTTGTTTCAAAACCGTGGATTAGGATGTTTTGTCATATAAACATGCAATATTGGTACAATAATATAATAGGATAACAAAAGAAGCCCAAAACCTCATTGCTATTAAAACATCTGAAAGTAAAATTAAATTTTTAAATTGCATTCGAGAAACCAGTTCAGGCAATTTCTCAAACCATTGCTACAAAATATAAAAATCACGATCAAATTCCAAAACCCGACGGAATAGCTTAATTTAACAGTAAGTTAGCGAGGAGACCTTTTGGTTTGCAGTTATTTCGATAGGCGTTTTTATGTCATCTTCAAACCATAGAATTGACTTTCGAAGAAAAGCTTTGTTGTCCATGTGGGTGTATAGTATTGTAAGCTCATTCCGTACTTCTGACAGGCACGCAACCTTTCTTTGAGCCTAGTCATAGAATAAGAAGCACTTCGTCCTGTATGTCCCTGCGAGGTGGTCTGAGCTACTTAGGCTGCAGAGCACGACTCTAAGGTATGAGTTTGCCGAGGTTAACTATATGTTTTCTATATTTGTTATTAGTGAAGGTTATATCGTGCTGATATAGTCAGATTATTCATTCATTTGTGTTCATTGCAAGTATTGTTGTTCGTCCTCTAGGGCACAGCGGAGTCCTTAAGAGGCCCGTTCAACGCGCTCAGCCGCGGTAGTCGTCTATGGACATTCTTAACTATGAATTCGACAGATAACTCCTCTCATAAATAAGATAAAAATCTGAAATTTGGAATGCTATCCTGGCTAATTATTTTCAATCTGTAGACATTAAGATAAATTATGTAAACTTTGTATTACCAGTGTTATCGCTAACGAAAATTTTGAACCATAAAGATCGTAAAACGAGCGACTTTTCTGACATTTTTATTGATCGCTTCTTATTCTTCATTGATCGCTATTCCAAGCATTTCTGAATAATTTTTCTGGTGGTAGTTATATTCGTTTTTAACAACAGGTCCGTGAATTTTCCGTAGATTTAATCGAGATTTTCCCCTCAGTTGTCGTACTTGGCAGGAAAGGCAGGTCTGTCCTCTGGTAATAAATCTGTGGGTCCGCGGTAAACATCCTCCCTCTCCCCCCCCCACACTTTGCAGTCCACTCAGCTTTCAAAGTGCTTGTCTGTTGCTGGTGTGACTTTTAAAAGGCCAAGACTGACAATACATTTTTGCATGCATAGTCAATAATGTGTATATATTGTCAAGCTGGTCGTAAATACATGGCATGCGCTACGATTATTACGGAGCAATAATCTTAATTGCGTTTCAAAATATGAAGCAAACGAATGCATAAACAACACAATTCAAACAATACTGATCCTTCCCGCTGATGCATACTGATGACTGAACCATACTGATGGATGATGCATACTGATGACTGAACCATACTGATGACTGATGCATACTGATGACTGATGCATACTGATGACTGAACCATACTGATGGATGATGCATACTGATGACTGAACCATACTGATGACCGATGCATATTAATGACTGATGCATACTGATGATTGATGCATACTATTGACTGATGCATACTGATGACTGATGCATACTGATGCAGTCCATACGACGCTATGCATCTTGTGCAATGTAGCACAAGACGCTATGCAAATTCCATACGCATTACACGCTATTGGAGCATTCAGTTGATGTGGAAATTTTCATTGTCATAAATTCCTTACATAGGGTTAGGCCGATTCCATTCCTCCTCTCACTACGTCGCTACTCTCATTATTGCCCTCAGATAACTCTTATGCGCCTCTCGGCTTGATAGTTAGGATAATTAGACTTGGAAAGAACTTTTGTTTATTAAAACCAATAATGTTGAACGTTTCTTGAACCTTAAGATAACAATCTCACAGGGTGGAAGGATATGTACAGTTCAATGTGTCATGAAGAGCAGGCCAGAGAACAGCGGCTTTCAGGGAGCCCTTAATTAGCAATACGCACCGATCATGGGATTATGGGTTATTACAGTTCTACGCTGCACAATTGAAAATTAAAACTCATCTAAATGAGTATTATTGTATACCCAAGTATAATACTTGATATTATTGTATAATGTTCACCAATATGTAATTCATCGATGTTATTGAAACATGCATTACTCAAGCTGATAACAGGAAGGCGTTTACGTGAATGTTTGGTTCCAAGTGAACTTGAATGTTTGTTTGATGTCACTCAACTAATCGAAGCGAGAACATTTAGCTCCCCACAGCATGGTCACAGTCACGTTGGAGCGCGATGTTTGTTATGAAGAATACGATTCAGGTAATAGGTTGTACTCAATTGTATTGCGATGACGAGCTGAAGTTGCTCAATCGCTTCTTTGTGTGGGTGAAATATTAGTATGGAAGTACTTCAACGCATTTACAGATTCTTCGGTTGACTTCTGTTATAGGTCACACTGCCTTCATTGTGTAACTTGAGCACCTTACGTTACCATTTCTCATTACATCAAATTAAATAAATTAATGATCGAAATAAATGTTGCCAAATCGATAGTTTATAATTATTAATTATCGAAATATTAGTGCAAAATTGATAGCTTATTATATGTTGTTTCTATCCCCGGGCTGCTTTACTTCCAGAGGCGTCTTACATCAGGCGCTCACACGCTCATGACTTCTTTCGTGAGGTGCTCATTAGGGCGCGGCTGCTCCTCCAGGTTCTCTACATTCGCTACGAAATTTGTGTGGCTGTCGTTAGTAAGGCGTACTTGAGTGTACCGGATCAATACTAGCATGTCTGGTGCCGGGTGCTCATGGTAGGCATAAAATTGAGCTGCTAGGCGACCTGCTGCAGAGAGATGGCAGTTTTGTGGACTCCAGGTCGAAGATACGTTCCTTGATGCTATTTGAGCTAGAGCGAGGCAAAAAACTCGGTATATAACAAAACTTTAAGGGTCATAGACGAAATAATCGACTTGGCAGCTGGTTTTGAAGAATGACTGAGATATCCAAGTCTGGGATGACTCGGTCTCCAGTGCATGATAACAAGAGTCACGAGAACAGACAAATTCTTTGGCGCTTGTAGCTATAATAAAATGAAATTACAAAACTATTTTGTTTAAGAAAAAAATTTGATGCAGTTGTGATGGAAAATAATTCATTAGAGGTGAATAAAACATTTACTGGGCCGGAGCTGGCATAAAACATTAGTTTATCCTTTCCTTTAGCCCAACTATTGTTCAAGCTCAACTGATTTGTGAGGCAAATGAATTTAATATTGATTTCCTTATTGCCGGGTGCGAGAAAATTTCAGTTTCATGATTTAGATCATGTAAGCCATCAATATAAAAATCACCGGTTTATTACTAGGAAAATCACAATCTGAACCAATTAGACAGCAAAATTAATTTACACCAAAAAACTCTTAGCCAACGCAATAAGCGTACATGAAACGCACCGCAGGAACAATTTTAGGTTCCACCACCTATTATGCTGCTTGAAATTTTAAGACGTATAATGCAGAAACAAAAAATTGAGAACTGTTTACTTACATTTACTTCTGATCGTGCAGATCACATATTTTTTGCTGAGGTGCGTGTTGTAGTTTGTGTTTATTGCAGTTATGCGTGTTGTAGTTGGTGTTTGCTGCAAAAGTGTTGTAATGTTTAATTTGTTTGTAATTTTGTTGTTTAAAAGTTCTATTTAATGTTAGATATTTTGTGTGTACAAAGATTTTTTTGTGATCGTTATTTGATTTTCGTCGCCAGTTTACCAGTTTACCGCTAGTAGCTCTTCTTTCGAATCGAAATAGGTTTCGTGAAAATATAACATTGAAAGCAACGATAATAAATACGATTATTAATTCTAAAACATTTACTTTGTTTCTTTTCAAGATGCATTTACCTCTTCTAAAATGTCATCTAGTATCCTTGAAGAAAGAGGGTGGTATTGCCTGCGCGTAGTCGAATACTTTTCCAGAATTTTCATATATCTAACTTTTTGTTTCTTTGAACGAATCCCTATATTTTTCACAATAATAGTCAATCCGTGCATCGTGCGGTAATCATACATTTGCAGGAGCGCGAAAATTTTTACACGTCACATTCCACAGAGCCGAAGGACCACGTTTCCCTTCAATGAATTCAACACTACAAATTACTTTTTAGCTTTCCTGTCACCCATTATTGGAACACACGGTTCAGACGAATGATCGCTAGAGGCCAACTAAGAGAATATTGCGCAACGTTGCCCTAGACGCACAATGTTATCACGTTTAAGCAACATATTAACATGCATCAGAAGATTCAGCAACACTAATGAGCGTATAAAGCTGTTTGATAATACAATTACCAAAGCTGCAACTTGCCTTGTCACTCATCTTAACAACTGGACGAGATAAGTAAGATGTATGGTTGAATTCCCAGGAGTCTGGTACGAGAATCAGACTCGTAAGCTGAGCTCGGTAAAAAGACTCACAAGCGTATGGGGCCTTATTACGCACATGGCTCGGTGACTCAGGGTAACTTCGGTGACTCAGAGTAACTTCGGTGACTCAGGGTAACTTCGGTGACTCAGGGTAACTTCGGTGACGCAGGGTAACTTCGGTGACTCAGGATAATTTCGGTGACTCAGAGTAACTTCGGTGGCTCGGGGTAACTTCGGTGACTCGGGGTTACTCTCCAGAGGACGAATAAATTTTGTGAGCTTACGATGGAGTTGGTTTCTAAAATGTTTCAACTGAAATAATGCAGAATGAACTCCAAGTTTGATATCTTATTAATTATCGGTTAATTTGTATTATTATCATAATAATGGAATAATAGTAATGAATTAAAAATTATAGATTGACGATCGCCACAATGCGCATAATATCCTCGGCTGGATTTCATCAATCTTGAGTATCTTGCCTTATCAGAAATCTAATCAATATTTCATTTATAGCGCAGACGTAGAGAAGTTGAAGCAGGATGCCTCACTGGAAGAAATGTCATCAGTAACATGATTGCTTACAGTACCTAAATCTTGTGTTTTGTCATCAGAAACAAATATCATCGTATCGACATAAGACATTCCGGGACATATTTTTTTCGGTACTTATTTCGAGCAAAGTGTTTATATTTTTCTACTGAACTCGATAACCTTTCGACTTCTGTAGATTTACATTTGAATATGTAGTATTGCTTTTATACTGGCCGTACGAGCACATTTAGAACGTCCTGTTCAGCGGCATGCGGTCTACGAAGAATTATGCCAAAGTGGAAAGGCTTTAAAAGTTATTTAATTTTGTAGAACGATTTTATTTTAAGGTCGAATCACGGAGGCAGTTTGCTTCCTACCATTACAATTTAGCAGTAAAATAATCCTTTGTACATTAGAAAGTTCATATGTGTAAAAACATATGAACTTTCTAATGTACAAAGGATTATTTTACTGCTAAATTGTAATGGTAGGAAGCAAACTGCCTCCGTGATTCGACCTTAAAATAAAATCGTTCTACAAAATTAAATAACTTTTAAAGCCTTTACACTTTGGCATAATTCTTCGTAGACCGCATGCCACTGAACAGGACGTTCTAAATGTGCTCGTACGGCCAGTCTAAAAGCAATACTACATATTCAAATGTAAATCTACAGGAGTCGAAAGGTTATCATGGTTAAGTTTAATGCATGCATGGTCAAGTTTAATCTGGATATGATTACCGATAAAAATTCTTAATTTATCCCCAGACTTTCGCATTTCAATTATCAATGAGACGGTTTTCTTAGATTTGGGACGAGGAACAGTTCATTTCAACATGAGTGAATGTGATAAGACGTCTTAGTCTCTTATGGCTAATGTAGGGTTAGATCCATAATTAACAGCTCCTAGACGCTCGATATTTTTGAGCAATATGTTGCACAATATATAGATGGCAGCAACCAAACTGCTCAATATCATTGCGCAATATTTTAAGTAACGGAATTATATTGGGTGTTCATTATCGGTATTGAGCGGTTGGGCAATATATTGCACGATAGTGCCTCCAGACGATATTGGGCAAGCTATATCAAGTCGTGAAATATATAGGAGAAGAGACTAGCAAAAACAGAGAGAATGATCCAACGGCTGATTTATTGACAGAGTGAAATTTACTCACGAAAAATTACTCAATGAGCAAGTTAGTTAGTTAGTTTAGTGGCCAAATGTTTACTAGCGCTTCAGCTATTTAGCTATCTCGCACCGAAAGTCAAGATGAACATCACCATAGAGGTGGAAGGTCTCAATTATTCATCGCCCACAAGGGGCAGAAGGTCTCAGATGCCCAGCCCGCTGAAGCTGGCTCGAAAGAAGCAGCGTTAGCATCTCAAAGAGACGAAGTGACAAGGAGGGACAGGTGAAAAGCAACAGAAACGAAGACACTCGAACAAGAGGTCGCTTACACGGGACGTCGGCCGCCCGCACGTGAGAGACAGAGAAGGGAAATGCAAGGAATCCAACCTACATAATAAATAAATGTAAGGAATCCTGCCTACATAATAACTTAACCCCACAACTGAGACCTACAGTCAGACACCGCGAGCTCAGCGGTGGGGCGCTTAGAGACAATCCCCCTAGGAACGCGAAATCCCATAGGAATTCTGACGAGCACAGACACACGTCAAAAGTCCCCCCTGAGGGGTACTCAATTAGCAAAGTAGTTAATCTGTACTCCTACAGCTCCTATTTTTTTGCAGGAACAGCATAATCTGAGCATATGTATAACACCCAATAAGAGTGGAAGATCAGGATAAACCTCAATAAAGTCAGGAGAAAAGTCATTTCCGCAGCTATGGTGAAGAAACTCGATTGACGCATCTACCTCGAACGACCGCTAGGGTTAGATGCCCTGATCCAAATATTGTGCAATGTAGCCCCTAGACCACACAATTTCTTCACGTTTGCGCATTATATTTTCCAACTTTTTCAAATCACGCAATTTATTGCGCAACTCATCAACAAGGTCCCCAGACGCTAAATACACGTGAGTTTTGTTTTGAGTGGATAAAGATAAATGCATTGAGTGTCCTGAATAAAATTGTTGAGCATTGGTCAAAGGGATTGAAAAAAGTTACTGCAATTCTACGGATCAATTTGCATCCATGGAGTGGTTTTCAACAGTTTCCCGTTATTTCGAGAGAACCACGACTAAAAATTATCCGTTTGCTGATAGAAGAAGGGCGATATAAGCATACAAATAAAGCTTAGCAGCAGGTAAAGTGACGCCAAGATTCAAGAGTTCATAATGACTAATCATCCAAGTGAACTTATGGCTTAGCGTCTCACTGAATTATTTCGTAACCTTAAGCATTCATACCTCCTCCTTGGCGGTTGGATAAATGCTATAATTAGAAGACAGAAACTGTTGACAATTGACTAGAATTTTGGCTGAGTCTGGTTTCTGTACCAAGTTGGATGTAAATTTAAATGTCCAAGCATTAAAAAATACTCAAAAATTATTGTTGAAAAAAACATTCAATCGGGCCAAAATGTTTCTCAGTTGTAAAATTTACTGATAATTTCAGATATATCAATGACCACATAACCACCAAGAGACGCCATAGGATAAGTAAATTCATTCTAGATTATAAATGGTGACGACAAAAAGGACGCCATAAGAAGAGCAATACACATTTGGAACCACCAGCAGGTAGGTACCGGTTTTGTGGTGAACCACCAACATACACCGACCACGAGTGCTAGCCTTATGGTCATAGGGCAGGTTAAATAATTGTATGTATTATTTTAATTGTATGTATTATTACATTCAATTTGTGGGCAGGTTACTATCAAGTGCAGATTATTGTTACCAAGACGCAGGTTATCCAGCGTTCTCGCCAATAAAATTTCATCATTTAAGACCAAAAGGATATTATTAGGCAGGAGAGATCAGCTTTAATATAGGAAAGAAATTTATTCACAATAATCAAGTCTAACCAATTTTCTATTTAATTACACAGAATTTCTCGAGATCTCTTGTTGAACCCGCGGGGTGAACTCCTAAAAGAAAGGCTTAGATATAGGAAAGTAAAGCAAGTGGATCAAATACTTAATATCCTTAATAATATATACTTAATAGGTGTGTAATTTGACGTTTCTTGCGTGTCCCGGTGTTAATAATTATATCAGGCAATGAAAAATATACATATAAGTGGCTTCTCATTCGCTGGCAATTTATAATCAAGATGACTCTTTGAGATGATGTCAGACGACGATCCTTGACTGCCCCATAAACCGTTATGGACGAGTGATTTTCTATCAACAGAAGCAAACCGGCGGAGCATGTCTATCAGTCAATCGTGCTTACTATGGGAATAAATTCTTCATTTGAACCGAAATAGTACATTGTCACCGAATATGATTCATGAGAAATGATCAAATTCGCCGCATGCGCACTGGGTAGTCTACATTTATTTCTCGGTACAACACACACTTTATTGTATAACAGGCATATGCTTTATTATAGTTCATTAAGCACTTCACTGATGGTTCAGATATTTCATTGAAACGTGGCTAGGGGAATAGTTCGAATTCTCTTCATGTCAATGTTGATCGCAGCCTGTTTCTCTTTTAGTGCTCGCCTGCTCGTCTCTCTCCACTTCTCACTATAATTGCCGATATCCATTTCATAATATAAGTGCAGAATTCCATGAAATTCTGATTCGTGTCATAAAAAATATAACTCAGTACTCACTGCAGTGAGTGAAAGAGAGCGCATTTTCTTGTCGACGAAAGCGTGAAGTCACGGACGGACGGACAGACAGACGGACGGACGGACATGACGAGCACAATAGCGCATTTCTTTCCATAAATGAGAAAATGCGCTAAAAAGTTATAATTACGATTCGAACAGTTTGTTCTGAATGAATAATTTTCCAACTTTGCTTCTATGTAGGGTAACATGGGGCAGCGAGCCCACTGCGGGTCATGGGCCCATAGCGGGTTTCTCGCTAAGTATGGCAGATATTGGTCCGTGTTCTCTACCGCCGGTCGGCAGTTTCACTGGGATGAAGTGTACGGATTTACGTTTTGGCAATGGGCCCATTTTGACACTTTTTACAAAATGGGGTTTCATTAAAAATTGAATAACTCTATAGGCGTCTAATTCACATAATACATTCCTCATTAGTTGCACCTTTAAACAAAACAAAAAACCATCTCGTATCAATTAAAACTTCATCAAAAATTTAGTTTGAAAAAAGTGGGGGGCGCGCTGCCCCACGTTACCCTATTTCTTCTTTCCGTTCCTGCTGGGCTCAATTTACGAGAGTTCCCGGAGGATCGTCGCAGATGCGAAGTCGTCGCCAGCCGTCTCTGGTGATAGGAAGAAGAGTTGAGAGATCATGGTTTTAGCAAATTAAATTTAAAATTAAAAATTAACGATCATACATGAAAATTTACTTTTGAAAATAACTATTGCCAAACGCCTCTGATGCTATCGTATTTCTGCCTAAATGTCCTTGAAGAAGCCTTACCTAATTAAGGCTCTTTAGTAGCCTCATCCAACCCAGAATCTTGTAGTCTCTGCGGGAGAATCACCGACCACGGGTTCATGTGGCTATCTCACCTAACCCTATAAGATGATTGACACTCCAGCAGGAAAAGACTCATTTTCCTCGCTAATTCTCCGAAAAATCCTCACCGTCTGCTAATCATGCCATGACTGAAGAAGCGTAATATCTAAAGGATCCAAAACATAAAGATGGTCTCAGATGGTTCTCTGCACTCATCAACGACCGTGAAAAAATTTTCCCAACCCCACTTGTTCTCAGAAACTGACTTCCTCAACTCAAAATCAACATTAATTTAAACTAAACAGTAATTCATGCGACATCAGAAGTAAGGAATGTGCCTCACAAGTTTTCAACTATAGAACGTCTCTAGAAGCTTCCTAGTACTATAATAACATGATCCAGTCGGTTGTGAAGTAACCTATCAAAATCAACGACGATTATGAATATCTTTCACCTAAACTCTCAACGTATCTGAAAAAACTCCACATAAAGAAAAAACAAAAGGCTGCAAGAGATCACTCCCTAAAACAACATTGTCCCTGGAAGCCCCATTTAATCCTTTAGAGTAGTCGGAGCAGGCAAGATTGGATCCAAGATTAGCTTCAAACGAAGCCTCTTGAAATTATCCTTCGGACCATGCAACATCTTTTTTAAAGTTTGAATTGATCTCATAATGCTAGTAAGATCTTCATTAAACTCGCAAACTAACGTCACTAGCCTCACATTCCTCGAAAGCGTCCAAAAGACTAAATGTGACTTTGAAGTTCCAGCTTCGAAAAACTTTGAAGAGTACCGAAACAACCCCAAACGTAACTAGAGCAGAATCCTCTAACCTCACTACGTTTCTACGTTCGGCCGGCGAGAAAACCTTATCTAACACTCGAAGGTTTTTCTCAATGACCTCACCCATGTCAGCATTATCGATGAGAAAAAAAACATAATAGCCGTGAAGAACAAACATAGGTATACAGAATCCGAAAAAATGTAACAACACCAGATAATTTCTCAAATGACATAATTTAAAGAGTGATTGTGATGAGAGTGGGGTTCGGGGCAAATCGGGTTCGGGGCATGATCAGGGGGGTTACAGTACTGGTATATGGTGGGATTTCAGCGAGATTAACAACAGAATGGTAGATAAACACTTACAGTTGAGAGGCTGCTAATTCAAGAGTCTTAGAGGTCATCAGGCACTAATCAATGACCCACAATAATGGAAACGGGAGCCCCCAATGCACTGCAGCACATCCGACTCAAGCCTGCATATCCCCACACTGACATGTAAGACTCGCTGCACAACAGCACGTCCCACTCAAACCTACTAACCTCACCCTCACTAGTGTCACTCGCTGCACAACAGCACGTCCCACTCAAACCCATCTAACCTCGATCTGACTTGTAGGACTCGCTGCACCAAAGTTCGCCCCACGCAAACCTACGTATCCTCGCCCTGACTTTAATAACTTGCTGCACCTCAGAAGTCAGAACATCCCACTTAAGGCTACCTAACCTCAAACACACTGACTTGTAAGGCTCGCTGCGCGTGGTGCCAGAGTCGTTGGTTCTTATGAGCTCTTCGTGCAGCAACGCCAACAGCCGTCGCTCTGACTTCGTGCTTAGCGCTGACCTCGCCAGAGAAATTGCCCCGTACCTGCGATACGGAAGTAACGTTACGATGAATTCAGTGCGGAATGCAAAGGCACCGAATGCAGAATAATTTTAAACCTTTAACCATTCCTGGTGCTATGACATCAAACACTTGGTCATAATTATGTTTCATCATTCGGAAATTAATGTTGAAAATTCACCGACTGTCGGACCTACGAAAAGTGTATTCACATTTTTACCGCAAGCGAAATGAAGCGGCCGATTGTAAAAAAGAGTTTCGCCACCTCTCCCAAAGTCACTTACTTCTCTGCCTCTACTACGCATGAAAAAATGATTTGATGTAACATAATGAATGACGCAGGAGTGTTAAGGAGCACCATTGCCCGTTGGCAATGGTGCTCCATTGGGCAGTCACCGATAGCCAATTGATGATCCAAATAGAAATTTGGAATGTTTTCTAATATACTGCCGTCATATAGTAATTTAAAGTATCAAACCAGTAGAGGTCGGTCTAAGAGATTCGGTACTGAGTGAGAAAACGCCGCAAAAGCCAAAAAATTCACAAATTCTCATGCGTGAAAGCGTTCCGGATTCCAGTTCCACGGTCAGTTCATAAACCTAAGACATTAGTACAGCCAATTAGCTAGCTGAATATTCACATCGAAGATATTAAAATATAAATTGTCAAATGAAAACTAATAAAAATGAAGTAAACAGCAGCAGACAAACCAATCTATTTACAATATTATCTATTTACAATTTAGTGGGGATATGAAAAGTAGGCGGTATTTAAACTAGATTTTTGTTTAAAATTATACAGGGACTCTAAAAATCGCAGGTCAGCAAAATCGGAAGTGGATGGGTTAAACCCAACATCAGCATCGGACATCGCGACGTTGAACTACTGGCATGAACACGTACTGCTGAATAAGTAGGGTGCACGATCAGGTTTCCTGCTCTAAAACTCCTTCCTTTAAGCCCCGCTACCTAGTAAAAGAATTGCGTGATGTCATACCGACATACGTAGATGCGCACAGCGCACAACTATACAGATAAACAGGGACGATCGCATAGGAACAAGGAGTGTTTCCTTTTACTTGAGAAAAGAATTGATTTCAAAATTATTCACCAGCAATATAAAAAGATTTATATTTGGGAGGTATTTAGAGAAGAAAACTTTAAATTCCTTATCTATAGTCTCCGAAGCGGGACAAAAGTAGGGTAATTAACAATAAACAGCATTCCCATTGTCACGTTCGGGAACAACCTCAAAATAGTGCTTAGACAAAAATTTCTTAATGTGAGTATTTATCAATCACGACGAAAACACATTTAATGAAAAGCAGAAAAGGTACTGCGTAAAAATTCAAATTCTGAGCGCATAGCATGGAAAGTAGATCAAATACGAAAGCCGCGGTTTATTAACGTTTGAATCCCATTTAATTTGAAACGAAAAGCACTAAAGCTAAAAAAGCTGGTGCTTAAGCCGTAAACGTCGATTTTCGGTAAACAGATGTCTGAAAACGGCCATTTGATTTTGTAACAATACAATCAAGAAAAGATAAACTATTGTTGGATTCAAGCTTCATGGTATATATGATGGGTTTGTGTTTGAGATAAAGATAATCGAAGAAAAGGCCCACATGAGAGGGATGCTTGAAAATTGAAAAAGCCATCCAAAATACCAGGGCAAGAGCCAGAGGCATAAAGTTTTAAGCAAGTTTCAGATGAAAGTGCTGCGGAATCTCCAAGTTTTTGCAGGAAATTATTAATTTTATCCTCAATCTTCAAAAGTGTTTAAGCAATTGGATCAGTAATCTCGATAAATTTACAAGGGTCTGTAATGAGAGCAGAAAGGCTACTGTTGTAACGATTACGATCAACCAATACAACGTCCTTTCCCTTATCTGGCTAATAAATGATCAGGTCCTTATTTTTGGCCAAGTCCTGTAACAAATGGGAATCATGGGATTGGAAAACAGATGAGACATTTTTATAAGATTTGAAACCGTAAAGATGACGGTACGATAAGCTTTGCAAGTTGCCAAGAAATTCAAGACGATTAGTAATAGTAGACTGGTCAGGACGATTTGCTATTTCTATGCTTTTAAATTCATGATAAACTTGCGGTTTAAGCAATCAAGTGATCTCAATTCTTGCACGGAGTAATATAATAGTATAGTATAGTATCTTCGGCATTGAAGAATAGGCCTGGATAGGCGTGTCGCCGATTCTTGTATTTTTCTTGACTGGACTGGCCTTTTGATCAAATCTTTTCAACGGAAAGAGTACTGTTAGAGGGAGGAGAAGAATTTATATCCTACTTGCGTTTGCCTGGAACTAACCATAGAAAAATATTTTTCATCATTAAATGTATTACGCGACAATTGATTTGACGGTCGTCTGTGCAAATGACCTCTTGTTGCTAGGAGCGTAGGCAAGCACCGTCTGGGCCACAGCCTCCCGGCCTCCTGCTGCAGCGTCCAGAACCACCAGCCTGGGCGGAGGCTGGGCCGGCAGAGGCACAGCTTCCTCGAAGCCTTCAATCACGGGCGTGTAAACGCCTGTAGAGAAATGAGCTTAATTTTTCTGTCAGTTTTTCTGCCATGTTGTACATCCAGGATGTAAACGCCTGTAGAGAAATGAGATTAATTTTTCTGTCAGTTTTTCTGCCATGTTGTACATCCAGGATGTAAACGCCTGTAGAGAAATGAGATTAATTTTTTTGCCAGTTTTTCTGCCATGTTGTACATCCAGGATATAAACGCCTGTAGCGAAATAAGCTTATTTTTTCTGCCAATTTTTCTATCATGTTGTACATCCAGGATGTAAACGCCTGTAAAGAAATAAGCTTAATTTTTCTGCCAATTTTTCTGTCATGTTGTACATCCAGGATGTAAACGCCTGTAGAGAAATAAGCTTAATTTTTTGCCAGTTTTTCTGCCATGTTGTACATCCATGATGTAAACGCCTGTAGAGAAATGAGCTTAATTTCTCTGCCAGTTTTTCTGCCATGTTGTACATCCAGGATGTAAACGCCTGTAGAGAAATGAGATTAATTTTTTGCCAGTTTTTGTGCCATGTTGTACATCCAGGACTATATATGTCCTGGATGTACGACATGGTGACCAGACACCTGGTCATACGAGACATTTCATCACCATAACAATTCATCATTGGGACATTGGATCACTAAAGGAAATTTTATAGTGAATTGATTCATCATAAAATTTCATAATAACACAGAGTGCATTTTTCATATATTGACCCAACATGTAAGTTGGGTTGAGTTAGGTTAGGTTGAATTGGCAAAGGATAAAATTATGAAAAGTCCAAATTATGAAATACATCACTGATGAAATGTCTCCTATGATGAGGCACCACTGAACTGCATGATATGATGCATAAGAAAATATACGGTTGTAATAATTATGATGTACACCGCCTCAAAATCGGGTATTTCTATCGTGAGTAGAGGGAGAGAACAAACTTAACACTCAACCACCGTATATGTCACTCTCCGGGAACATGACTTTCAACTTGAATTATGTGTAAACTATTGAGTGAGCAACATGAGGACGTTTGTACGCAACAGAAAACATTTTAAAGTTGTCGTACTTGGCGGCAACCATCAGTGCAAGTCATTTTGCGCTCACTAGAACGTATCCTTTTTGGGAAGAAGGCGCGTGACATGTCATATTGCTCCGATTACTCATGCCAGGCGGTAGTGGGTAAAACGACAGGAAAAACAGAAAACAAAGCTCCATATCGGTGTGTTTTGAAGTCATTCTATGTAGACAAACGGTAATTATTGACCTAAGCATGCAGTTGAAAAACCCACTCCATATTAATCTAACTCATGGAGCGATGCGATAGCAGACATCGGAAGAAACAAAACATCTTATCTAATTATTACACTGTCATGAAATAGGTGGCTATAGCTTTCATTCTTAATTGTAATACTGACAGAGAGATACATACATATATACCGTATACATATTTCTATCGACCTTACTATTCAACTGCTACCTATTTTATGATCTTCAATTTACATTGAAGATGCAGACAATCGATGCACAGTTATCCGTATTTACTGAGACCTATAATGCTGAGAGATTATGCATATTTTTCGTGATCGCTATCTGGACTGATAAGTCACCCTCTTATAAGTGAGCACGGACTCCCACTTCTTTGCAGCACCCACAGAGGAAAGAACATTTGCCCTGCAGGAGGCTGAGGTACAGACTGATAAGTCACGCTCATAAGCTACCATGGACTCCCACTTCTCTGCAGCACTCACAGAGGAAAGAACATTTGCCCTGCAGGAGGCTGAGGTCCAGACTGATAAGTCACGCTCATAAGCGACCATGGACTCCCACTTCTCTGCAGCACTCACAGAGGAAAGAACATTTGCCCTGCAGGAGGCTGAGGTCCAGACTGATAAGTCACGCTCATAAGCTACCATGGACTCCCACTTCTCTGCAGCACTCACAGAGGAAAGAACATTTGCCCTGCAGTAGGCTGAGGTCCAGACTGATAAGTCACGCTCATAAGCGAGCATGGACTCCCACTTCTCTGCAGCACTCACAGAGGAAAGAACATTTGCCCTGCAGGAGGCTGAGGTCCAGACTGATAAGTCACGCTCATAAGCGAGCATGGACTCCCACTTCTCTGCAGCACTCACAGAGGAAAGTACATTTGCCCTGCAGGAGGCTGAGGTCCAGACGAGCCTCGAGGCGGAGGTGCACGTACGCCGAGGCGGCGACTGCTGCCAGCGCTGCCACGCCTGCCGCCGTCTTTAGGCAACCGCGGAAGCTTTCAATCCGGCAGCTGAAAATGAACAAATTTGGCGGGAAAAGGAAAAGTTGGTTGATTGTTTGTCACGTTCAAGTAAAACTCACTCTAAATCCGGCGCTGTAGTAGCAAGGCTTACACTACACGGTAAGAGAAAGGCTCGCAGTTCACGGTACTAGCAAGGCTCACAGTTCACGGTACTAGCAAGGCTCACAGTTCACGGTACTAGCAAGGCTCGCAGTTCACGGTACTAGCAAGGCTCACAGTTCACGGTACTAGCAAGGCTCACAGTTCACGGTACTAGCAAGGCTCACAACTGATGTCATCTCCGTTGTCGTAAGCTCGCGCGAAATGAATGCGAATAAAATTGCGAGTAAATTTTCTAATCTCACCTATGCATTTTACTATTGAAGGAGATAAAGTTAGAAATAAATTCAAACAAGTTGATAGGGAATTAATTAATTATCGGCAATTGATGGATATAACCTAATTAACGCGTGATATAAATAATAACTGAAACACAATTTTATCAAAACAGAGGCCGACAGGAGTATCCTCTTGGTCCTGTTAACATGAGGAACTGTGCACTTCGATGTTGCCTGATAATGATAATATGATAGAAGAAATGACAATATGTCATGTGAATTAATAAATTGAAAGCTATTCCATGTCCGAAATTAATATTTTTAGAGGAATTTCAGCTCAAGAGCCATCAGATGAAAATATCCAGTTGCGACCGGCTTGAGTAATTTAGTTTTGCTCACCTGCTGCCCTTTTTTGTTCACCTGCTTCAGTTTTGCTCACCTGCTGCCCTTTTTTGCTAACCTGCTGCAGTTTTGCTCACCTGCTGCCCTTTTTTGCTCACCTGCTTCAGTTTTGCTCACCTGCTGCCTTTTTTTGCTAACCTGCTGCAGTTTTGCTCACTTGCTGCCCTTTTTTGCTAACCTGCTGCAGTTTTGCTTACCTGCTGCCCTTTTTTGCTAACCTGCTGCAGTTTTGCTCACCTGCAGCCCTTTTTTGCTCACCAGCTACAGTTTTGCTCACCAGCTGCAGTTTCGCTCACCTGCTGCCCATCAGAGGCAGGAGCACGTCGTCACAAGGCTGGAACTCCAGGCTCAAGTTCAGGAGGTCGAGATGCAAGACCCTGCCCCCAGGGCTGTGGTGCTGGACAATCTCCCGCCACGCGGGGGTGCTAAGAGCTGCCGGTGACGTGTTCACTTTCACGGTCGCGTTTGGGGCGTGAGTGAGCATCAGGGCGACTGCTTCAACGTCACTATCTGCACAGACAAGTGAGAGTCATGACAATTTACATTTATATTTTCTTCTCGTTCTTCTCAAATTGACATTTTCTTCTAGTGAATTAAACTGCAGAGACAATTGCGACTCTCGTGAATTTATTTTTTTTTCAATTACCGGTCCTTGCTTAATTAAAGAAAAATTGAATAACTCAATAATAGATATAATAGTTTCCATTCAAACTATTAAATCAAATTAAATAGATTAATAATTTCAATTCAAACTTTGTCAAAATCTAGTTTTGTATGGTTCAATAGATGGTGTCATCGCCACTAGATCGCAACTCGACATACTCGAGACAATTTCTATTGCCACAAAAAAATCATATGAATTCGTTGACTGGAAAATTTTCTGATAAATACTTTTTAGTTGCATCCATTCAGCAACTTTATTGGAGTACGAAAAAGGATGATCTACAAATTCGATCGTGACTCATACTAGCTAATGTTAATGTTTAGAGTTAATTGTCCTCGTTTGGGACCCTTTGCACTGGATGGGGAAAACTATCACAAATGAAGATTCGTTTAACAAGCTTTCATCCCCCATCCCATACCACTAGCCCTCATTTCTGACTCCTGCAAGTATCGAATGTCCGTAATGTGGATGTAAAATGTTCGTAAACCATGGCTTGTAATTGAAAAAAATATAACTCAGTACTCATTGCAGTGAGTGACAGAGAGCTCATTCTCTCGTCGACGAAAACGTGAAGTCACGGACAGACGGACGGACGGACATGGCTCAGTTCACGGTACTAAAAAGCAAGGCTCACAGTTCACGGTACCGTGTGCCCGGCAGCACAATAGAGTATTTTTTCCATAAATGAAAAAATGCGCTAAAAAGACTATCTTCTAGGAGTTTTTAGCTTAACAACAAGCAATCGCACTACACTTGTGAATATAATGGCAAATGAATAAATTAATCTTACAGCTCTTGATCATGAATTGTTAATCTTACGGCTCTTGATCATAATCTGTTTATCTTACGGCTCTTGATCATAAATTGTTTATCTTACGGTTCTTGATCATAATCTGTTTATCTTACGGCTCTTGATCATGAATTATTAATCTTACGGCTCTTGATCATAATCTGTTTATCTTACGGCTCTTGATCATGAATTGTTTGTCTTCTACGAGGGTGGCCCGTGCAGCGGTCTCGACGATGGCAGTTTGGTGCGGACAACACCGCAGCGCCTCCCGCCAGTGCCGCGCGCAGGCACCCGCTTCCTGCATGTCTCGCTGCATCCTCGGCCACTGGGCCTCCAAGTCCTCGGCGTTACTGGACTGCAGCTGGGCGAGGACTTGGCGCATCACGCTCGCCGTCCTATAGAATAAAAGTGTCGGCAGTGATGAAATAGGCCTGTTCGCTGACTGGAAAATTTGCCGAGCAACACTTCATGCAACTCGATACATCGGCAGGAGTTATATCTTATCAATCTATGTTTTGAAATCTTATTTAGCCACATCAGCAGGACTTATTTCTTATCAATTTATGTATTGACTTCTTATTTAGCCACATCAGCAGGAGTTATATCTTATTAATTTATGTATTGACTTCTTATTTAGCCACATCGGCAGGACTAATATCTTATTAATTTATGTATTGACATTTTATTTAGCCACATCGGCAGGACCGATATCTTATAAATTTATGCATTGACATCTTATTTAGCCACATCGGCAGGAGTTATATCTTATCAATTTATGTACTGACTTCTTATTCAATGATTATAAAGCAGTTTGTGTGACTGACTCACCTGCATTTATGTATTTATTGTGATAAATATATGAAGCATTTATTAAAGCGCAATGGTTAATGAAAAATTGCGCATTCCAAAATAAATTCATCTGCGTGTCACAGCATTTTTTGTCTATAATCTGGCAATCTCCAATTTTTTGAGAAGCCATATAACCGTTAAGCTGTTTACATAATCATGGAGTAAAAAGTGTGAATAAAACGTTTCATTATAACATAATTAATTCAAAATCCCAATAATAACCAGAAATGTTTTAGTTACGATTTTAATAGATGTACCAAGTCGCTTCCAGGCCTAAGACATTATACATTTTTCACTAGATAAAAATGGAACAACAACTTTTAGGTCATGCATTTTAACATGCATTGATCATCCATTATTAATGCTTGTCAAATTATTATAATTATGCATATGCTACAATTAATGTCAAACAATATCGCCGTACCAGCAATGAACTCCGTCCGACAGCATTTGTTAATGAAGTCACTCTCCTAATGAAGACATGCTCACCCATTTCTCCCTAAATAAAGGCAACGTATCCAGATGTCACGTGAAGACATGGTCACCCATTTCTCCCTAAATAAAGGCAACGTCTCCCAGATGTCACGTGAAGACATGGTCACCCATTTCTCCCTAAATAAAGGCAACGTATCCAGATGTCACGTGAAGACATGGTCACCCATTTCTCCCTAAATAAAGGCAACTCTCCCTGACTTATTTGGGTGTGTCGTATGCGTGATACACGTGTGTGTGTGCGATACCACAGGAAACAAAAGTTAAAAATAAGAGGAGGAACCGAGCAGCCAAAATAAAAAAGACGGATCTTATTTTGCGGAAAATTTACCTTAAAATATGGGGAAGTCGGCTAAAATCCATGTATAAGTTTTAACCGCTTCTCCTCCAAGAATTTACAATTTGTGGTGCAACGTTGCAGAAAAATTAATGCTCGAAATAAAAAAAAAAATAAAGAAAAAAGAATAAGCTTGGTTGAAAATGTCGTAATGAGCAAACAAAATACGACTTTTATGGAGTTCACTCATTTAGTTTAATCACAATTATCAATGTTACTCTTATAACTAAGCTTGGCTCGCGCGCCAGATCAAGTAATGTCACGACCACCCGCGCCACTCACCTGGTAAAGTCGGGGAGAACGTCGGCGATGCAAAGCGTCACGACGTCATCGTCCAGGAGCTGGTGGCTGATGGAACAACAGTTTTAGTATGGTAACTTCGGCATTGAAGAATAGGCCTGGATAATCATGTCGCAGATTCTTGTATTTCTCTTGACAAGAGCATATTAAGAAGTACAAGAGCACATTAAGAAGTACAAGAGCATATTAAGAAGTACAAGAGCATATTAAGAAGTACAAGAGCATATTAAGAAGTACAAGAGCATATTAATTTATCAGCATAATTAAGATCTCTCTTCTGGACTGCCGCAGAAGACAAAAAAGAGCTAATATGATATTAAACATCAGACAAAAAAGCAAGTTATATTACTTGGTAGAATATGTTTTGATGAATTAGAATACATATGTTCTCATGCACTCGTATGCAAGGTGTTATAATGAGCAGGTAAGTTACTTTCATTCTTGTCAAAAAATCACGTGTTCACGTGACTTAATAAGTTCGTCACCATCAAGAATTATGGCCCAGGGCCTATACTTTCAAAATAAGTTAGGATATCGTAAGTTCATAAGCCAATCATTGACTGCCTTACGCTCAAAATCCACAAATCATAGACAGGAAAATAGAGCTTAAGTACTTACGTTCACTTAGCGAGTTTTGAAAGTATGGCCCCAGGTATTTAACCAGCAGGACTCACGTGTTTTGGGTGAATCGTGTTTGGCCGCCATCAGTGCTTCTAATGCCATCGCCATGCAGCTGCACCAACAGCTGCAGCACCTCCTCCTCTTCCAACTTGCAGTTAAGCAGCGATAAATCGTCCAGTCTGTGAACAGACTATATATATAAGAGGTGAGCTCAAAATTACCATCCGTAGCATCCTTTACCTGACAAAACTGACATAAGACATAACAAAAATTGAAACTGGCACAAAATTATAGGTACGTGATGATTGTTTGAAAAAATAAAAGCACATTGTTAGTCCAATAATAAAATTATGAATAATAATTAAAGTGAAGTAGTCAATTGTGTTTGTCGTTATTGCTTAGCTTAATCATTTAAAAGTGTTGCTTAATGAATAGGTTTATAAAGGCCATATATCCCGCATGGCGCGTTTGGACTTTTGGCAGTTATAAACATATTTTTTTTTAGATTTATGCAGTTGTAAACCTACTATCTATTCTCTATTATGGCATATTCTCTAGTTATGGCAGTTATAAACCTATTCAACTTTCCATGTCTTCGAGCCCAGCGATAATGTGCGCTGAACACTTATGGCACCGATGATCTAACACATAGTGTATCAATCAGCGATAATTAATAAGCCGTGCCGCTTGTAATAAAGCAAGAAAAAATGTATGACACCGATGGATCAGTAAGTCAGATAAGTTGAGCATTGAAGTTAAGGAAACTCGTTAGAAATGTTACTGTGTGTTAGTAAGGAGTTTGAAATTGATTTTTTCGAGTTGAATCATGTTTGTGCGATGTCTTGAGCGATCACGTTGATTTGGTGGGTACCGGGGTCTGAAGGATGATGATGAATGGGGATGATTTGATGATGATGAAGGTAAACGCCGTCGTGAACAAAGTCCCTAGCCTTTGAGGTATGAGGCATGAGATATGGGCATAGAGATGGGGGTAGGGGGTGGAGGGGCATAGAGTGAGATGGGGGGAGGGGAGGAAGAGGAAACATAAATATATGCTGGTAATTTATTTATACATATAACAGAATGATAGATTTCTATAGAGTAACGCCAGTATCGTCCTAGATTTATGTGGAAATCTAGGATGATACTGAGACTAGACGTCCCGGAAATAAGTAGAAGCTGTAAAATTTCTCGAAGTTCACAATCTTTCAACGAAAAAGAACGCTATATAACAACACATACTAGTTAATCCGATATAAAAATAGTTTGGGACGTATCGCTCGGAATATATTGCAACTTTTCAACGTTTAATATATTTTTCGATTTACAATAGTGTCTGTAATAACCAACTATTATTTACAAATAGTGTCTAAATAACCATCTATTCAACGCATCATTATTTTTTATCATATTCACCAAAGATGGTTGTACGTCGAATGTTTATTTGCTTCCAGATAATAATAGACACATAATTATTGATTACACAACTTATCGTGGCTAACGATCTTTACCTATGGTCTGCTAACGCTACCTACTGTCACCAGTCTTCAGGTACGAATACCATTGCTGGTCTCTGGCATCTGATGATGCCACAGACGGTTTGACACACTGGCAGCCACACTTGAAGAAGCACTGACAGCCATTAATGGCCTCGTGCTTAAGGCTTAAGCCAATAATAACAGTTAATAGGCCGATATAATAGTTGAAGCCAGTTGTGGTCATCCGCACATGGTTCCCACCACGTACTCGCCTGTGTAGACGGGCTTATAGAAAAAGCGTCAATGACCAGTGCTGATGCCATCAAGAAATTTGAAACATCTAATGAACGCACTCGGTCCACGTTAGGCGCGATTATCCGAAGTGTATCACACATAAATATGTTATGTGAGAAACTTCCCGGCAAATTGTTCATCCAGCTATATATCGCCCCGTTTGCTCATTAACGTAATTGCTTAATTGTATTGGCAGCCAAACCTGCCATCCCACACATTAACAATGCAGCGTTCAACATTTTCAGTCTCTAATAGGTGTGTTCGACATGTCTCATTTTGTCTGGCATCATTATGAAATATATTTATTTGCCTCGAACATTTGGGACATGTATAGTTTTAGATCGATTTGTTTTATAATATTTCTTGACATCCGGGACACAAGTTTTAAATTGTTGGCACAAAAATTAAATTAATTCAGAGACATTTTGTTACTTTTGTTTCGACATTCTTCTTGAGATATTTCTCGTCGCGTTCCCTTATCTCAGTTCGTTTCGAGAAAACTATTCCGATGCACTGGGGTCTAACACGCACTAATGGTTGGAGGGCTGCAAATCAGTGATGCTGAAGAGAATACAATTCACTGGAGAATATAAACACAAATTTTACTTAAGTGAGTGCATAACATTCAGCAAGTTTTCATTCTCTTATTTCATAACGAGAATAAATAAAGTGAATAACCTTTTGGTGAGAGGAGCTATTGCACGTATAGCCCGGGCGACAGCTCTCCCACTGCCAGACTTGACCCCGTACACCCACACGTGCGGCGGTGCCTCGGCTGGCAGACGGCCGCTGGGAACCTTGCTCTTGTCAGCCGCAGGGCCTTGCTCCTCTTCACAAGACGGGGACTTGGAGGCCTCAGGCAGCGTAGCCCAAGCATCATCCAATGGCCATATTTTTACAACTGAGAGAGAAACGGTTATATTGAATAGAACGGTTGGTCACTCTTGAACTTTGTCGATTGTGATTCAGTACCTCAAGCGCAGCGTAAATCGGGAATAGCTATTTTAATGCCCATTTATTAGTTGGCTAACTGAGAGGGTTACACTCTCCCTATTGGCGGATAAAGCTCATGAAGCGGTCAAAACAATGGTAGACATTAAAAACTCAGGACATAGAACACAAAATTTTTTCACTCACTTAGTCTCTTGTATTTGCCCTGCAGAGCTTCCATATTAAGGGGTGCGGCTAGTGAGAACTTCAACAGTGTTGTGTCCGCCGTCGAAACTGAAGCTACTGCTTCGACGGCATCTGTGCTGCTGATGCTGCTCCTCAACTCCACGAGCTTACACCTGAAATAATACAAGTTTATTCTTTTTTTTTACATTTGAACGCGACAAAGTTAGTTTAGTTATATGACACCTGAACGTGCAAGGATCAGTCTTGCTCTTTATCACTTGAGAGTGCCGAACGCAGGTTCTTAACCCTCTACCGCCGTATGTCGCTCTCCGGGAACAACAACAACAACACTTCTCTTTACACTTCTTGTCTCTTTACAACAACACTTCTCAACACTCTTACAACAGAGTAATTACATCAGACTAATTACAACACTTCTCTTTATTACAACACTTCTCTTTAACTTAACTTCTTGTTGTTTGTCTGTCTGTCTGTCTGCTACAAATCTTATAATCAAAAGTTAACACACTTCTACTAATCCTATCGATCTGAAATTTTGCACACTAAGCTAATTTTTGCACTAATTTTGCACACTATTTGAGTAAAGTTGGAGAAAATGCATGAACCAAATAACAAAGAAAATAATTTTATAAATAATTTTTTTTAATATTAAAAAAAACTGAAAAATAATTTTGTCAGCTACCAATCTTATAATTGATATTTGACACACTTTTACCTGTCCAATTGATCTGAAATTTTGCACACTTGTATGAAGTTGAAGGCAATGCATGAATCAATTGACAGCATAAATAATTAAAAAAAATTTATATATTGAAAATATTGAAAAATAAATTTTTAAATATTCGAAAATAAAATTAGAAATTCATTGCACATCTGTAACATAGGAAACAGTGGATTCTTTAGAAGTGTTGTCTTTAAAAAAAATTTTTAAACGTATATTATTTCCAACTAAAATTATACTTAAACTATTGAATGCAGCAACCTGAGGGCGTTTGTACGCAACAGAAAACATTTTACAGTTGTCGTACGTGGCGGCAACCATCAGTGCAAGTCATTTTGCGCTCACTAGCAACGTAGGCTTTTTGGGAAGTAGATGTGTGACAATATTGCTCCGGTTACTCATGTCAGGCGGTAGAGGGTTATGTTCAGGAAGTTAGGAGTAAAAACTATGCAGGTTCGTCGCAGGGCCCCCGCTAACTCTATTAACTTTATTAAACCAGTGTTCCCTCATTTCTTTATGTATAGATCTGGAATTGAATTCATTTAATGCAATGGAAGGAGCTAAAAATAAAATGCAAATTATTTTCACATTTTAAAATTGACTCAAAACAGCGCTACGCTAGTCTTGCTATAGAGAAAAAAGACTACAACTGCTAGATGAGGTCAGGGAAGCGGCACAACAATTAATGATGCTACGGGAAAAGTTATCCGGCAGCGCGACCAGCACAGCAATTATACTGGTCGTGTACTACAGGGATTTAGAATAATTTTGAAGTATTTTAATATATCTGTCCTTTCAATCATGTGCTAACTTGTATTTAGACAACGAGTCTGCGACATTCCTGAAAAAATAAAGTAAAGTTGTCGGCTAATTATCATTCAAGTTCAAGTTTTAGGAAACAACTTCTAATTATTCAATCGTTTTTCTAAGAGCGAGACAACTCTTTATCTCCTGAAAAGTAGTTTCTTGTGGTGCAGAACTTTCAAACTCCTGGACATGTTGACCAAGGAAAAATAGATTTCAGTTCTTAACTGTGTTTCAAAATTTCCTCTAATGAGAGAACAGAGAATGCCATTGTTAGAGGTCCAGAATATTCAGTGCTCTCATTTGCATTTCTCAGGCGCAATTATTGCATGGACTGATGTCCTTTGATGTTGGCAACGCATTATTGCGTGTATTACGGTGTATACATGGGAAAGAAGCTAAATTCTATACGAACTGTGGCATATTAGCCCATTATTCGTGGATGACAAACCTATTCATTTGTACGAGCGAGCACCGCAATGCTGCAATCGATGCAGTTCGACGCGAACATCAGTCAAATGGTGGAATTTAAACGCTAACAATGAGTCAGGGAGTATCAAATCGAGCCGATGACAAACCAGGTATTAACATTGTGAGGCCACTTGGTGCCATTTATTATTTCTTCCCATTATTTCATACTTTACCGCACATACATACCAACCTTGAGCCTTGAAAGCTTTTGAGCAGATCGTCACAGGGATCAGGACCCGTCTGTGAAACTTTCAGGAAGTCCAGCTTTATTTGGCCATTGTGCAATTGAGTCAAATTTGACCACTTGGAAGCCACAGCACTCAACACTCCGGGTGGAACTTCGACGTGGATGAATTCAGGCTGCACATGTGGCAACATCAGTGCTACTGTCGACACCTCGCGAGCTGGAAAAAGTATGACATGTCACATATATGGTTTTTAGGCCTAGATTGGAATCAAAATGGAAATGGTAAGTAACAATCGGTCTTACAGACCGATCCCTTACAGACCGATCCCCTGAGCTTGCCCTTAAACCTGAAGCTTAAGACTACCAGGAGTGGGTGATACTCCTTAGGCTTTGTCTTGGACGAATTTCAACACAAATGTCTCACCGGTTTGCACATGCCATAATTTAGACTCATTGATAGTGATCGCGGCCGCGTGCTTGGCAAGCTCGGTGATTTCAGGACTCCGCAACAGCAAGTTCTGCCAGTCGGCGCCGCTGGTGACGCCAGCAGCAGTGATAGCGTCCCTTAATTCAGGCCAACGCTTCTGGAACTGTCTTGAACTGGTGCTCAGATCCTGCATGACGTACAACAGCACTTCCAGCAGCCTGACACGATGGGAATAATGTTAGAGAGATAACGTTTGAGTATAAAAAGACACACGCTGATTAATAAAACAAAAATTAAATTAAATAAAAGTTATGGAATTTTAAAGCTGACCACATCAATGGCGATAGAATCAAATGCAACATTACTCACAGAGGATAAAGAAAGGAACTGTTATGAGCTATAGAGAGGAAAAATATTAATTAGTATTCCTGCTATCAGCGGAATGCACTTTACAATTATCGCAGGTTCAAGTCAACTCTTACTGTTCGTAGTGGCTGTGCTCGACGGAGGCTGGATCAGTTTCACTCATGCAGGGGAATTTCTCAAATGATCGAATACCCTGGCTGGCATTGGTTCTGCGTTGATAAAATAACAATTAGAGGCAAACAAAGACAGCTGTGTTAATATAATTTTTACACACAGTACTATATTAGTGACAAATATTTATCAAATGAGCTGAACATCATTTAACTGCAATTTACAATATTTTAAAGTCATTATGGTAGTAATAAGAGTTTCGCTTCCAGGTGATGACTTCCTGTCGTCATTCATTTACATCCGAGACGATAACCAGTGGACCTGTTGTCCTACCCGTTATTTTAAGCGTACGTTACTCACATAATTTCTAATAGAGAATCACCGTGGTCCATCATGCGCGTCGTCACGTAAGACGCTGCCAGCCTTTCTTGAACTGACTTATGTGCAAAGGAGTAGGTCGAGGTGGCGCTCCCAGCAAGCGATTTTCTCACCCTCAGCATTGAGTTTAGGAACACTGCACCATCAACTTCCTTGCCGGCTCCGTGATGCAAGATTGTTTCGTGGCATTGTCGCTTTAAGCGCATGAGTTCATCGTCTGTGAAGGTGATCTGGTTGCAGGACAGGAACTCCAAAGCCCACTGGCCAACAACCAAGAACAAGTCCTCAACCAGGAATTCTTTGTTGGCGAAAGCGACATCACTGAGCTTTGCAGACACAATGATCTTTTGTAGCTGTAATGTGTCCCTAGACACGTCGTTGATGCTCTTCCAAGAGTTGATCTTTTCTGGAGAATCCATGTACATAGAGCAAAAGTGCAACAAAGTTATTGGCTCCGTAAAGAATCTTTGTAGCTCAGGGTCAAGCTTGGAGAATCGATCTTGAATTGCTAATGCGGAAGCTTGGTCATTGGTCAGACTGAGTACGTATCTCTCCATAAACTTCAACTGCTCTAGTAGCTCAGAAATGGGGGCAATCTTGAACTCTGAGAATTTGCAGTTATTTTGGGTAATGAATTTCTTCAGATCCCCGTGTGCCTGAGGACGGGTCGTGATGAGAATTCGTGAGTCTGAGTGCCACGATTTTTGTAAGAGCTCACGCAAAACTGCCATCGATGCTGCATTACGCTCGTCAAACCCATCGACCAGAAATAGCACGTGGAGCTGTGAGAGTGCTTGTAAAACACTGTCTTCTCCAAGCTTAACGCAGACACTACCAAAATGTTCCCTGACGACTTGCTGCAAACTTTGGGTAGTTCTGTCCCTGCATTCGATGTACAGGAGGATTTCAAAACTTTGCAGGTAACTCGGAAAGTTAGGTTGTGATTCTGAGAATTGTTGGGTTATGTTTTTGAGTAAAGTTGTCTTACCAGCTCCTACGACGCCCGAAACAATTGTGATTTCCTCTTTTGACGAATAGAATATGTCTTGAAATGGGAGTGTGTTGTCTTCCTCGTCTTGTAGTGTTACTTCGAGTGGATGAAACACTTCGGACCTTTTTACTCGCCCGACGTCGAATGGTAGGTCTTCTTCTGCGTATTTATGGAAATTGAAATTTGCGATTTCTTTCCCTTCAGTAAGAACGCAGTAGCTGTCATAAGCCAACTTTCTTCCCCCGGGAGAAAAGCCGCTCTTTATTTCGAGTTGCAGCTCGTGTTCCAAGGAGGTTATCTCAGTCAAATGAAAGGGATAAAAGCGTTTAGCTTCTTCGAGCAACCCGAACATTTTTGCTTCTATTTCCCCAAACTTGTTTGGGTCTTTGATTGATTTTGCGCCATGCATGAGGTCATTTCTAACGTCCTTCACTTCCTTCAATTTCTGTCTCATCTCAGTAGAGTTTCTCCCGTCATTCTTAATCTCAAAGATGATCAAAAATAACTGGTGTAACGCAGTCATGTCAAAGTCGTCGGGAGTCTTCTTCGTTTCTAAAGTTTTGCACGAGAAGCCGCAGAGCTTCTTCCATTCAGTTTGACTGAAGGGGCTGCCTCGACATTTTTCCAGGTATACCTTATAGGTATCATTGATGTCTTTATCCCAGCACTCCAAAGCTAGAAGTTTGCATATGTACTTGGGGCATAAAATCATAATTGCTTCCAGGGCTTTGTGAATGGTTTCCATTTCTTGGAAAACAGTTGCTGATGCAGCAGCTGCGGACGCCATTTCACACCTTGTCCCTGCGTAATGCAAGTTGAGATTCTGTTCAGTCAAAGCTACTATTTATGAACCCAAAAATGATACATTAGATTTTAGTGCATGCGATTGGCGCGTCAAATTTAACGCGCAATGCAGCGATATAGTGATGGATCCATATCGTAGTTCGTGGTGTTTAGGAGCTGGCACTCCCACCGAAGCCAAGAGTTCAACTCTGTTAGACTCTCTTTATTTCAGTGACTTCTTCTGTTGTCTGTTACAAATGGTAAGAGACGCGTTAAAAATAAATAATAATTTAAACGCGGCCCTATATTTATAGGAGTGAATATCATCAAAAATTAAGTGGCTGAGGAAATTGTCAATTACGTGACGAGGTAATATTCTGTAGAGTGACGAGCAATACTTCAAGCACTCAATGCTGCTTAATTGGGTCTGCGAGGACAACATGAAAACAATCTCCTGCAATTATGTCAAAGCTTTGAAAGCTCACAAGCTAATCATTTCATAATCAACAGATGGTAAAAAGCTTTCTCACCTCAACGATCACTTGTTGGAAGACGGCTAGACTGAGACAGATTCAGTCCATCCGTGTTTACTTCATTTACTGAGCAGCGATCTTCATTGTAAAAAAATGGATAGAATCTGTAATAAGTTGTCGGCTGTGGTTAGACGTACATCTTTTGGTGCCAATGAAATTTGCGATTGAATATAGTAACTCTGTAACTGTATCGTGAATGATGACCGCATACCAAAAAATTCTAATTTTACGTAGAAAATTTTTTATTCTGAATTAATCTCTATTCATTATGATTGCTAAAAGCATTATCTGCTTGCGACCTCACTTATATCAACTTTTAAATCGTTAATAAAGTACATGAATGAATTGTACTGTGTAACTATGTTTGTTTGAATAAGCAGGACTAAACTATGGTATTATTTGTCAATAAATAAGCAGTATTATATCAAAATGTTGGCTTGAATAGACTGTCTTGTCTTTATTTACGTACAAAATATTTCCATTATGATATTGTTTACCACTACATTTCATTAGTCGCGCACGGCTTCTACTGTTGTCGCTGGCACCAAGGATGTTTGATAAGTCGGCACTTGATCTTCACTTATTATTCTTCATCTAAGTTCACTGGCTGAGTATTGCTGTCAGAATTTCGTCTTCTGCATGGATGCCTGTTGATTCATTAACGCGTTCTTGCTGCAAATCTTCAGTACGCATTATGAGATAGCATCTTCAGTTGTGATCATAGTTCACATTGCTGATGAGTAAGCATCTGTATTCGATAACAAATTGGAGTGATATAATTGCAGGTAAAATGTCTGTTTAATCTATTCTGTGCAAGTATTATCCAAATATCGAGTGCAGTCAAACTTATATAAACCTACTGTACCATTCGAAACAAAATGGATGCGGCGATGAAATTCTTATGACGCGATTATCATGACGATGGCTTCGTTTTTCGTTGAAGGAGATGAAAAATATTGAAATTATTAGGGGCAATTAAATATTATTATTATTAATTATTATTAATATTATATATTATTTAATAATTACTTATTATTATCTTCGGGACCCTCAGCTTAGTGAATGGTCCCGCAGCTTACGGTAAACTCAGCCATTCAACGAATTCTAGTCGATAAATGTGTACCTTGTTTGTTTATAGGGTGATATGTAATGCAAACAAAATGATTCAGGCGCATCATTGGGCCAGTGATGGTCATAGAAACTAGCAGTGGCTTGAGTGCACTGAAGAACTGACCGATCACTTTGCCCTTACCTAGTTGCCACAACCAGGATGGACAGTTACGAGAACAACAATATTATTGAGATCCATTAAAGCGTGCAAGTCAGCACTCCTGGAATGTTCAGTCAAAATTAAAAATATATATATAACTCAGTACTCACTAGAGTGAGTGTCAGAGAGCGCATTTTCTCGTCGACGAAAACGCGAAGTCACAGACGGACAGACAGACAGACGAACGGACAAAGCGAGCACAATAGTGCTTTTTGTACAAAAATGAGAAAATGCGCTAAAAAAGGATAAAAAATGGTAATTAAAATATTATCATGGGTGGAGTAGTAGTAGTTTTATGTTAGTGTGAATGTCAATATCAAAATATCGGTTCAAATATTCAGGCATTAGTAACTCTTTCAAAAGGTTTCAAAGATGATAAAATTTCATATCAACATTCAATGAAGTTGGAAATAGGAAATATTTTAATCGCTATATCGCCTTTTTCAAAGGGATGTAAATAGTCCTTGACAACCTTTACATCAGCTTTCGTAGGCATGAAATAAATAAAATCGGAAAATAATTTACTTATAAATAGAATCAGAAAATAATCAATGAATAAAGCAAAATAGAAAATAATTAACGAGGAATTAGACCTTGAGTAGATTGCAAAAAATATGACTAGTCTCTCTGTATACGCCTTTCTTCAACAATATTGGCTATGTGAATAGCTATTTATCGAACTATGTGAATGTTTATTTGTATAATTATTTATTATGTGAATACCAGTTTTAATGAGATTGGACGTACCAGCGCAGAAGGCTCGGTATTTGGTGGATTACATTGCGTGGTCAGGATATATGTGTAGTCGGTGGTTTTGATTGGTTATCGAGTGTGGTAGACAATAAATATTTCGTTTTGGTGAAATTTTCCGTTATTAGTCCATTAAGTCTTCGGAACGTATGTTTAATTTCATTTAGATAATTTTCATGTTTGCTCATATCACTTTTATTTGCCATAAGGAGAAATGAGATTTTTCAGCAGTATTTTTCTACAGTGATTGATTCTTCAAAATTGTTTCTATGGATCAAGTCTCTAAGGTACGAATAAGTGGTCAACTGTTATTAAATAGAATAGGTCAAGTAATTTATAATTCTAAGTTGAGAATGGTTAAGAAAGAGAGTTCCAATGCTTATGGTTAAACAATTATACAAGTAACAATTCTAGAAGTACTAGTAATTTTTGGAATGACCCTTCAAACGTGAAGATGATAATATTGAGCAGTAAAAGTTAGAGCTTGTCACCCGGAGACGCATTAATAACGATTTTTAACTATTGCGACCTTGTATTAACCGAAATTCATTTGGTAAAAATTTTGAAATATATGAATTTTTCTCATATTTATAATTTTTTAATGACCCTCTAATAATAAATAATGACAGATCTCAGAAACTTAGAACATATATTCGGAAGACGTGGAAATGCTCAGCATGCATACCACGCAACTGAAAACGGTGCACTCTAAGCTTGCATCTCTAGTTCTGGACGCAGTGTAGTTTCTTAATTACTGTAGCTTCAGAATCTTGGTGCCACTTTTACATCATTTTATATGAAGCGTTGGCGATGCTACTCTTATATCGGTCGTGTTTTATCCGTCATTCTAGGAAGTAAACATTTATAGGACCGTAAGATCCTGTGGCGCTCGATCCCAATTTGATGAAATGCACTTGCTCATGACATTAAGGCGAATTCCTTGAGAGTTTGCCTGTCTGAATAAATATTAAGGCGAATTCCCTGTCTGAATATATATAATTACCTTTCTGAGTTTTTTGGATATAGCATACGTACTTGTTCAAACACATGTACTTCTAATGTTTTGGAATTATTTCTGCTCATTGATAGGGGAACGTATGGTTAAAAAAATCACATAAATTGACTTTTAGAGCTCATTTTGTAGCGGTGAATAAGGCGCTTTAACGTAGCTCACCTTTTGTTGCGTCTCTGTGCCACAGTGCGAATTGTGACAGTCGGTAAAAATATTCCTTATAAAAATGAGATGTTTGGAGTTTGGTAGATTTTTATTCACGCAAAACTCGACATCAGAGAGTTATGTGGCGCAGGATGATGCCTTCGTTACGAATGAAAGGCAATGGGGAAGTCAGAAATCCAGTGCCGAGCAATTTTTGTTACCAATATTTCATTTTACAGTTTCAGTTAATAATTTTCTTCAACAATAAATATTTTCAGCTTATGAGGTACAACTTATTTTATTTACAAGGCTTATAGCTATCTACTGTTGAAGTTTGTTTATACTCTTTTGAGAAGAATGGGGTATAACGTGATTCGACGAGCGGTGGATAGAGGGAAAAAAGGAAGAAACTCTCACAAAAAATTAGATTAGAAAATTTAAGAAGGACTTTTAGAGACTATAGGTATTTTTGTTAGGTAGATATAACTATTTTGTAATTTTAATTCAGAATCTGTGTGATCAAAATATTTTGCCACAGTCCCCCTATCAAACATTGTTTTAACATTATCACATGCTCGCCAATTTTTCTAAAAAAGAAACTTCGTACTAAAAATGCGCTTGCGTTATGGTTCTGCATGTATGTAAAAAATTTTGGAGAGACCATTCAATTATAAAAATATTTTTTCTCATTTACCTTGTCCATCCTTATAAGAGTTGTCATTTGCTGGGAAATATATGAGCCTGGAAATTTGAGAATCGTTTCATAGCTGACATCTTCGGTAGTTAATGAGTTGTGAACTGAGCTAAAGATAATTACAAATGATCAATTCAAACTCACATTTAACAAGCTTTCAGTTGCATACGAATCTCTTCTGAGCTATACTCCATTTCTTTAATGTTCAGGGGCAAAACTATCGATAATAGTAACCAGAATATCCCAGTGCCCCCTACATTTTAATATCAATATCAATAAACTACCATAAACTACAATAAACTAAACCATCTTACATCCCACGATGTCTGAAAAAGTAACATTTTACCCCCCATTCCGCGATTTCCTGGGTTGTGAGTATAAAGTTGTAAGATACAAGTATCAATACGCGAAAGACGCGGGGTAAAACCCGGGGGTGGCCCCCCATTTTTTACTACAACAGCAACGAGATAATGTTTATTATGTTATTATACTGGACGGCTAATGGTAAGTAGAATGAAGACCTATTCAAACCCACATTTTTATACTCACGTCATAAAATTTTTAGCTCATCTTTAAACCATTACAACCAAAAATGTTCTCGTCTTTGAGATAAAATATCACCCTAAAAATTCACATAGAACATATTATCCCATCCTTTATTAAACCAGTTTTTAATTCAACCAAGAATGAAATAATGCAACCAAGAATGAGTCATAATAGAAGAAAATTAGGAGCCCTAATTTGATAGTGTTCTTGTTAGAAATGTTAAGATTCCACCAATACACATAAAGATGTCATGTACCAATTTTTAGTGAAAACAATCAAGCGCGTTCACTCTAACTCAATATTTTTCCACTCTCCAACACAAGTTTGATCTAACTGTCGCGTCCAGTACGCGTGCGACATATACTTTTAGTTTGTAGCCTTACGGCGCAGCACGGTGTATTCGGGGTCGCAGCCACCTGCCATTCATTACAGTTTTGATGTTCTTAGGAGTTAAGCTTCCGCTGAATTAATCTCTAGGTCAATTTTCTATAATTGTCATATTGTCTTGTTTATGTTATAGTATTTAGTTCATAGTTCTCCAGTGTGAAGTAAAATCGTTTTCTTTCTTTTGACAGAGTAAAGTAAGCTTGAATTCCGTTGACAATTTAGAATTTAAAGACTAGGACACAAGCCATCCACGTAAGTTACTTGTGATTTGTATCTGTTGCCACTTTCATATTTATTTTAGCCAGGAGTTGTGCGATACTGATAGATTGGTTCTTTAAATATCCATGTATACTTGTACTTGGTATAAATCTTCAGTTTTGTATTTTCATTTGTTCTGATGTTCGGTATTTGTCCCGCACTTTTACAAGAAGAATAAGGAAACACGGAATGACTATACTACTTTCCTTATCATTGTTCCTGCCTGGCTCGATGAGGTGGCCGTTTGTAATTTAGCCAGGACACTAAGAATGTATTCTTAAGAGGTCAAGGCAATATTCCCACTCGGTAAGTATCAATATCCCGAGCTATATCTGCCTTGTATATGTGCGGCGCCAGGCTTCAGACACACAAACTTCGACAAATAAATGAATTGAATATAACAAATAAATGAATTATTTCGTAACTTTATTCAATTTCCGAAGTACATTTACCCAGATTTTGGACGATCTATTAATGCTGACCAGTCCAGCATTCGTAAAGCAAACCTATAGTTTTTCACCTGACAGAGCAAGTTCATACGACACAGGCCGTTATCTCAGAGGTCGGATACGCGCTCCGTTTTTGCAGGATGCACCGTTTTAAATTTCTGTGCACCGTTTTACATCTGCGGCCTCTCTGTTTTATATTTCTGTGCACTGTTTTACATCTGCGGCCTCTCTGTTTTATATTTCTGTGCACCGTTTTACATCTGCGGCCTCTCTGTTTTACATTTCTGTGCACTGTTTTACATCTGCGGCCTCTCTGTTTTATATTTCTGTGCACCGTTTTACATCTGCGGCCTCTCTGTTTTACATTTCTGTGCACTGTTTTACATCTGCGGCCTCTCTGTTTTATATTTCTGTGCACCGTTTTACATCTGCGGCCTCTCTGTTTTACATTTCTGTGCACTGTTTTACATCTGCGGCCTCTCTGTTTTATATTTCTGTNCGGTACACAAGAGAGCTCGGTACACAAGAGAGCTCGGTACACAAGAGAGCTCGGTACACAAGAGAGCTCGGTACACAAGAGAGCTCGGTACACAAGAGAGCTCGGTACACAAGAGAGCTCGGTACACAAGAGAGCTCGGTACACAAGAGAGCTCGGTACACAAGAGAGCTCGGTACACAAGAGAGCTCGGTACACAAGAGAGCTCGGTACACAAGAGAGCTCGGTACACAAGAGAGCTCGGTACACAAGAGAGCTCGGTACACAAGAGAGCTCGGTACACAAGAGAGCTCGGTACACAAGAGAGCTCGGTACACAAGAGAGCTCGGTACACAAGAGAGCTCGGTACACAAGAGAGCTCGGTACACAAGAGAGCTCGGTACACAAGAGAGCTCGGTACACAAGAGAGCTCGGTACACAAGATCGCTTGGTACACGAGAGAGCTCGGTACACAAGAGAGCTCGGTACACAAGATCGCTTGGTACACGAGAGAGAGCTCGGTACACAAGAGAGCTCAGTACACAAGAGAGCTCAGTACACAAGATCGCTTGGTTCACGAGAGCGCTCGGTACCTTTATATATACCAATACCTTGAGCAAAAATTGAGATATGCGATAAAAACTTTGCTCTCTGACAAAGAAAAAAACTCTGGGGAAGCTGAAGGTTCCTCTAGAGTCTGAAGGATTAAGATGATCGATACTAATTATAAGTTCCAATGAGGGCCATTATCTCTGATAAGAACTACCATCTTCAATGGCACAGCAATCATTCATTGATAAGATAAATGAGTATCTTGGGAGCTGGAGAATCTTGACGCCGCGGCAAGATAAGATAAAATGTTAAGATAATTTTATGGCGTAAAATGTTTACTGACGGGATGTAGTTACTTGGCTTCACTTAGTGACTTAGTCTTTCTACTGAAGGTCGATCGTGCCTGATTTGAACGTTCCGTAGATATCGAAAAAATTACAAACACTTCGAAAGCACGAAAAACCACTGCCACATGCGCAGTTTTTTCGTAGGCTTAAATCACTTGTTTGCTTAAATCGCAAGTTAACTAGGAATATAAAAGAAAAAACAATACCCCCAAAAATTCACCACGGACATATTCAAAATGAGCGTTCGGACTAAGGAATTTCTATTATTGTACCTTCTTTTACTCCGGAATATTACGCTGACTTAAAACGCCAACGCAACAAAGGTGATGGTGACAGCTGACGATCTTACCTCCAAAATTCATTGAACAAACTGTAGCAAAAATACGTACTAGTTATTTATATTTTTTCAGTTAATACAGTTTTAATTGAAAAGAACAATCCGAGCCTCATCTACTTAAATGTTGATTAGAGGAAGATAAGAACTGGAAATTTATTCAAAATTATTTAAACGAAAAGAGCATGACAAGTTGACATGAACAACCGATCTCGAAGCGTCGCGCTCATGTCAACAGCCAAGGTCACGGTAGGCAGCATCCTGAGCATGCATCTTGCTTCACTAATTCATTCACTGTAAGCACCGCACTCATACAAACCAGGCTTCACAAATAAAAAGGAAGAAGACAGTATGCTTTTTAGTGAACATTATAGAGGGTGAGAGCCGAAAAGTCGAGCAGAACGAGCACCGTTGCACGGCGCCTGCTCGTTCCGGCAGCAGCCGGTGCAACACAGACCTCACACCACCAGGCCACCCGGCGCACTGAACGAACGATCCTCTGCCCGGTCCGTCCTTGAGTTCAGTAAAGAACCTCGTGACTGGCAGGCAATGAGTGCCTTCTACATGGAGCTACCTAAACTTACTTGAAAAAGGCATTATTGTCTATACAATTTTGAGCTAAAATATAAACGTTTTGGATATTTTGCGTGTTAAAAATATGAAATCAAAATTCAAAATAGATTGTAAATTAACTTCAAAAAGGCATTGTTTTCTCCAAAATTTCGAGCTAAAATAATGTACGTTTTGGCTATTTTGCATACTGTATTGAAAATATTAAATCAAAATTAAGAATACATTTTTACTTTACTTGAAAAAGACATTATTTTCGCTAAATTTTGAGCTAAAATAATGTACGTTTTGGGTTTTTTGCATGTTAAAAATATTAAAATCAAAATAAAAAATACACTGTACAACTTGAAAAAGGCATTATTTTCTCTAAAATTTTGAGCTAAAATAATGCGCGTTTTGTCTATTTGTGATTATTATTATTAAGAATTATTATTTCCTAGTCATACCATTATTCTCAACTTTAACAGTTGTCGACATAAATCTCCTTGAACATAATTTTTGTCTACCAACAAACCTCCAGATGAAAACAATAATTGACATAACTTCCCTAGAGATAGTATCACTTTAATAAGCTTTTTGTGCCTTATAATATCTTCACTGGGAACCTTATTTCTAACAGTTATTTCCGGGGCAACCCAGGGGAACCATATTTTATTGCACATATTTCTACTGTGAGACTTTTTTTCTAGCAACAAATTCTCAATAAAATATGGTTCTCGTAGGTTCCCCAGGAAATATCTGTTAGAAATAAGGTTCCCCTTATAATATCTTCGCTGGGAACCTTATTTCTAACAGTTATTTCCAGGGGAACCTAGGAGAACCATATTTCATTGAGAATTTGTTGCTAGAAAAAAAGGCTCCCAGTAGAAATACGTGCAATAAAATATAGTTCCCCTGTGTTCCCCTGGAAATAACTGTTAGAAATAAGGTCCCCCTTATAATATCTTCATTGGGAACCCTATTTCTAACAGTTATTTCCAGGGGAACCTAGGGGAACCATATTTTATTGAGGTGAATAATTATTATTCAGGTGAATAATTCAGCCCTTATTGCCTCATGCGGGGCACGCGTAATGTGAGGCGAGCCTTGAATCGATCATTTGAGTCGATCATTAAAGACGATCACTTAATTGGATCATTTAAATCGATCATTCGTGGGTATGATGTCGGTTATGTTTATGAGTTTACTGTTTGTATATATTGTATTTCAAGAATTACTTCTCGCTCCTAGAGCATTGATGATTCGTTAATATTGGTAGCGTATATCTGGCCCGAGACAGTCAATATGGGGCGTTTTTTAAATGCTCTCTATAGGAATTAATCTCGGCAAATGTTCACATCCTAAGTTAACACAATCACTGCTCCAGAAATGAAAATATTGTAGGTAAATTTAGAACATAAAATTAACCTATATTGAAACCTCACTCTAAACAATTAAGCAGAGAATTAAATCAATCACGTCAAAATTACAAATCTGTAACCGCCGTTCAACTTTCCTACTTAAAATTGACCGGGAGACGTTCATCCGTAACGATAGCCCATGTAGTAGTACGGCTGCTATGCCGTGACCGTATCGATAGCGAAGGTTCTTTGCTGTAATAATGTTTCAAGTAGCCATAACGTTGTTTTAATTGTAGAGCGGCAATCTCAAAAGATTTTTAAAATTCCGCATGGCCGTAGATTTATGGGCTGTCGCATTTTGAAGTGGCGGTGATGGTTTCCACTTTAGTGACGTTGCTGCTAGCTCGTGGCTGAACTGCTGCTCCTGTATCCGACCGAACTTTCAACGTTACTTGAATGGATTGTTGGCGGTGCAATCGCTCATCGTCTGGTTGTTCTGGGGTTGTCTTGCAATAATTATTGAATATAGCGACCGCTGCGGCATTGCGGAGTTGTTGGCCGTACAGAAATATTGCGACGACGTGGCCGTCACTAAGATATTGTAGAAGCTCTAGCAGGAATAGCAGCTGTATCGATGAGTCGAAGTTTCTCGTGTTAGGCGGCCATATTTAGCGCCACCTGACTGATTATATATTTCTACCTGAGGACAGGGATCCGTTGACTAAGCGCGGGAATGATCAGTAAGACACCATCTATCTTGAGAACATATCTTGATACGGAGTGGATACATGAGTGTTATATTAGAGTATTAGGCTAAGACGTCGACCGTTATAGTTACTATATATAGGCGGCGCGCTAGTTAGTTACTGGGGGCCTTAAGGTCCCCGCCCCTTTAAAGAATCACGTCTTCCGCCCACTACTGACATCTTGATCGCGTGATGTGTCGCGTGATGTTATCCATGCTGACTCAGCTCTATATACAGTACTTTTCCATCAATCTCTATCACGTCTAGTGAATATAATGTCTCAATTACAAATTATCAAATCTTAGAATATAATTATAAAGAATGGAATGAGACGCCCGATTGACATCGGACACTAGCGACCGTTAATGTTCGAATACGGGCGTAACCGCTGGCCTCACGGCCGCAGCCGTCACAACATCCGCACATTGCAGACTGTGTTCCGTGACCGTGACCACTAAATTAAGAACAAAGAATCAAGATACGCTCCTTATATACGTCGCCAGCGCGCACAGTTTGCCTTTGCCCTCGAAAGAGACGCCGAATCCCTTAAATGAAGAAATTTTCCTCGTAATGGCTTGCCTACGTTCAACGTAAACAATGGTCGGTCTCGAGAACAAAGTGTCTCACACACTTCACCGCTTCTACACACATTCCCTTAGCCTTCTCAACACACAATCTTTTAATGTAATTCACAACTTAAGTAATTAATAATTCGCCCCCCGAACTACGTTCTATACACGTGTCGGCCGTTCGACTCGATCTTTTACGTGGATCATTTGATTTAATTATGTGTGTCGCGATCATGAGCGACGATCAATTAAATCGAATCACGCCGTTCATTTGATTACAGCCTTTCCGACAATAAATTGCATTGGTTATTTATTCTGAGAGTTTTATCAACTTTGATCGATTATTTTGATCATTTGATCTTAAACGATCGAGCGTCGATCGTTCAAGTCGTTTATATACTGTGATCATTTGTGTCGATTATTGGCGTCGATCGGTTGAGTCAATCATGCGTGTCGTTTGTTTGGGTCGATCATTCGTGTCGATCATTTGAGTCAATCATCTGAGTCAGCCATTTGTTCAATCAATAAATCCATTAGCAACTGGCACGATCTTTCAGTCGATGATGCAATGATTGGTGCAAAGTACATCATAAATATCATGCACCATCCCATCATTTTGGCACATTTTACCATCCAATATCAGCGTCCAATATCTTCCCAATTGCGTCTTCAAAACAGTCTATCTAATCGCTGGCCGATCTATGGCCATCGATATCTCACCAATAACTCAGCTATGATTCTCTAAGTTGTATAAGTGATACTCACCCTGCCTTGACTTAAACAAAATTTATCGGAGATTTTAACACGTATTTCAGTGGCCGCTCTTTATACGACCATGGGCACCTTAAATTATTATTGTTCATTTTTGGATACATTAGCATCAATTGAAGCTAGCCTTATCATTGGCATTTTACTCCGCAATAATTCAGGTTTTGTGTTTTTGTCGGTTAGTAGTGAAGCGACTTTGAAGTGAACTTTAGGCGGCGTTCATATGAGGCTTTTTGAGAATATCTCTCCATTTCTCGGTAATGTTGACCACGTGTAATGCATAACTCGTTGTTCAAACGCACCAAGCCAAAACCCATGAACGTTTGATGTCGAAAAAGAAGAATTGCATTTTCCAAATTCCTTTTAACGTAGAGCTTGAATGATTGACTTAATCATTTAAATTGCACGCGTGACCTGCAGGGCAATCTGTTTAGAAATGAATGATGTATATGCACTTTACAAAGATGAGCCGAAGTGAAAAATACCCCGTAAGAAGTTTGACATTTTTTTACTCTCTTTCTTTCGTTACGCAGAAGAATTTTCAATTGATCTTATTCAAATTATATTCTGAAAGTCATTTATATAAAAAAATGTTACAGCTGATTTAGACACGAGTAATGCTGTGGAAATCATGCGGAAGTTGTATTTGATATACAAGAATTGCCGAAAATTACACAGCGAAGTTTGCTGCAGTTCGACGCCATATTTGAATAAATTGTGGTGCCTTGGAGTTTAATTAACTCGGTTGATGGAAGGGGAGGTGAAGGGATTAATATGCACCCTTCACTAATGCTCCCTTTATTAATGCACCCTTCACTACTGCACCCTTCACTAATGCACCCTTCACTAATGCACCCTTCACTAATGCTGTCTCTTATACACATCTAGATGTGTATAAGAGACAGGTACACGTAGACCCCTGCTCTGTGTGAGTACACGTAGACCCCTGCTAAGTGTGAGTACACGTAGATCCCTGCTAAGTGTGAGTACACGTAGACCTCTGTTCTGTGTAAGTACACGTGAGCATCAATTATCAAATTTTTTTGAAATTCTCGAGTCTATATTTCGACGTATAAATGTTCATTCGACATTTAAGTGTTCATGTCGCTGACATTTACAACCGCAATGCATTGATCTGATATGAAATGATAATGATAATAAAGTATAATCAATGCACTGGATGTTCTACACGATGATTTGATTGATTTTATAAATCAATCGGAATCCAGAATTTTACTTGAAAAAAGAAATAACGCTTTTAACGCTTTTATACGAAATAACGCTTTTTTAACGAAGGTTTAATAACGCTTTTAACGAAGGTTTAACGAAGGTTTAAGCAGTAGCATAAGATAATATTCTTCACATTGTATTGAAAATTAATGTTGAGTTGTATGCGGACAAGCAACCTTGTGCGTTATTCTCAACATTAACATTCCTCTAAAGAATGCAAATTTTTGGTGAATAACATTCTTGATCGTCATCCATCACATGAGCTTGCACGCTTGTCCATATTCAGCAGCAATTTTATTCACTGCAGTCGCAGTTTAACATATTTCTGCGTCTGATGAATAGGTTATCGACGAAATGATCTTGATGAATATAGTTCAGTATACCTTCGTTGGGTAATAAATCAGAATTATTAGAGGTGCCTTTGCCTTGCGAGGTTTCTGGCTTTGCTGAGTAAATCGTGCGCACTGAGAAAATCTGTTCTACGAATACGAATCTGTGAGTGAGTGCAGTTCGTTGATTTATTCTTTGTTTATGTGGCGTGGCCAGCATGATTATTCTTTGTTGGAAAACTGGCTATTCAGCTTGAGAAGATGCGAAAAGATTACTCGGTCGATCTAGCAAATAAGCTAACATAATGAGGCTACTGGTATTTGAAGAAGGCCGCAGTGCTCATACCAATTTGTCTTGATGCACTGTCTTGTCGCAGTGTTTTATAGACTTTTAGAAAAAATCAGGAATTATTATTCCGAAACAAAATTCGACGATAAGATATGGTTATAAGAGTGCAGGTCATAAAGAAGGAAGTTGATTTACCATTGGAATGAATACGCCATGTTAGGTAAATTCTGACCATGGTATCCTAGATTTCATGTTGCGGTCACGCTCTAGCGCTGAATTTTATTTAAATATTGTAACGTATTAAATATTGTTCGGATAATTCAAAGAAATTTCATTTTAATTTCCCAAATCATTAAATATTCAATAAACTTCTTCTACTAATATACCAACAGGTCAATGTGTCACCTCTTGCCGCACCTCAGCCACATGCTACGGTGTGGCATACGGCCCCATGTACGCCACATCGGCCACCCTCGCCACCGGCACACCCGGCGTCTGCCACATAGCCACGCAGCCACAGGTGCCGTCCGGCCTCGCCAACTACACCGGCTACATCGCCCTCATCCGCGGCAGGGTCGACTCGGGTGCGTGACGGTTCCTTTATACTTTTAAAAAATTCCTTACTTTTTTACAGTTTGTCATTTATCATTTACTAAAAAAGAAATATTTTTTAAACCACTTTTTATTTTTAAAGCACTGTTAATATTGATTAATTTGACTCAAGGAATATTAGGTCAACCCGCTACATACATGCGGGTCATACATGCGGGTCGACCCTCATCAGCGGCAGGGTCGACTCAGGTACGTGAGGGTTCATTTATACTTTAAAACCGTCCTTATTTTTTTCAAATTCAGTTATTCAACCCGCAACAGAGCATGAATAATGACTTAAGTCAACCCGCAACAGCGACCTCATTTTTTCGACATTTTCAACGATTTGAGACTAATAATGACAAATTGTACTTTCGAAAACACGTTTTACTTTCTATCAGTTTACCCGTGGAAAAATATATGAACTAGATTGATTAGAATAGTTCGTTCAACTGCGGTAGAGTGTACACATGCCAAAAGCTATATTTTAACCTTTAAACACAATGAATTCTATCAATAATATTAAATTTTCGAAAGCAACTGTTGACATACAACTCATTCGACCGAAATAAAAATTAACTAACTCCAGGGGCTACAGCTCTCTCATCCGCGGCTCAGTGCACAGTATGCAACACAAGGCTTCATTTAAATATCTTCGAGCTTTTGTTACATTTTCGTGTTAATTTTTAGAATATAATTGCTATCATTTTTTACTGGTATAATTGGGAAACAAGAGACTTGAGTAACGCTTTTTCATACTAATGATATTCTCTCAGTTATTTTAAATAATAATTTTCTGGAGCAATAATCTCCTAAATCGCCGTATAACATCGCACAAACCTGCATCAGCGGGACTATTTGTTAACAAATTCAGGATAGTCTTTAAATGAGCCCAAATCGGAACTGTCTGGGGAAAAAACATAACTACTTTTTGCAAGGACATAACTACTATACATAACTACTTTTTGCTAGGAAGTTAAAGATTTTACATCAGTTTTTTTTACATCATCAGAACGATTGGACATCACTGAGGGAGCATGTTATTTACATATGACAGCATTTTTCTATATTATTTAGTTTACCCTAAATGCGTATGTGAATAAAGGGGTAATAGAAAATTTAAAAATATCTTGATTCTAAAACGAAAATAAATTTAGCTGTAAATTCATTTTACCTAATTTTACACGTTTGATTCAAGGCAACTCTATAAAATGCAATCTTTTTTCTTAAGTTTTCAGCTGAAGGTAATTTATATTTTGGGTTGAAGGTTGCGACGAGATCCTTGGCTACGAGAAGCTTGGTGCAGCGGGCTGCATTTGGTTGTCAGACGTCACCCTTGACCGGGACTCCGGGCGAGCCGCGTGCAAGACAAGGGGGGGTGACTTGGCAGTTCTTGACACGACTGACAAGTACGACGCTGTTGCCAAGCAGCTGCAGGCTATACGTAAGACACATTTCTTTTTACAACACTTCTCTTTAACTTCACTTCTTGTCTGTTTGTCTGTCTGTCTGTCTGCTACAAATCTTGTAATCGAAATTTAATACACTTCTACTCATCCTATCGATCTGAAATTTTGCACACTTGTGTAAAGTTGGAGACAATGCATGAATCAAATGTCAAAATAAATTATTTTAAAATGAAAATTTTTTTTTTCAAAATTAAAAAATTGAAAAAATAATTTTGTCAGCTCCAAATCTTGCAACTGATATTTGACACACTTTTACCTGTCTAATTGATCTGAAATTTTGCACACTTGTGTGAAGTCAGAGGCAATGCATGAATCAATTAACAGAATAAATAATTAAAAAAAAAATTATATGTAAAAAAAATTTATATATTTAAAAATAATTGAAAAGTTAATTTTTTTAATTTTTGAAAATTAGATGAGAAATTCATGGTACATCTGTAAGATTGGAGATACTGGATTCTTTGGAAGTGTTGTCTTTAAAAAGTAATTTTTAAACGTATATTATTATATTATAATTCATTATATCGCTACACTCTGTGATTTTCACATTAATTATAGAAGTTATAATGTATTGTATATGTATAATAGGTCATTCAGGTCAATTAAATAAATGATTTGGCGAAAAATTTAGCGTATCTAATAATCATTTTACAGACGAGCTAACAATGTACCGCCCTATGACAGTGTAGCTCAGTATATCTTCTGGTACAGTGTAGCTCAGTGTATTTGTTGGTACAGTGTAGCTCAGTGTATCTGTTGGTACAGTGTAGCTCAGTATATTTGCTGGTACAGTGTAGCTCAGTATATCTGCTGGTACAGTGTAGCTCAGTATATCTGCTGGTACAGTGTAGCTCAGTGTATCTGCTGGTACAGTGTAGCTCAGTGTATCTGCTGGTACAGTGTAGCTCAGTATATCTGCTGGTACAGTGTAGCTCAGTATATCTGCTGGTACAGTGTAGCTCAGTGTATTTGTTGGTACAGTGTAGCTCAGTGTATTTGCTGGTACAGCGTTTCTCAGTGTATCTGCTGGTACAGTGTAGCTCAGTGTATCTGCTGGTACAGTGTAGCTCAGTGTATTTGTTGGTACAGTGTAGCTCAGTGTATCTGCTGGTACAGCGTTTCTCAGTGTATCTGCTGGTACAGTGTAGCTCCTGTCTCTTATACACATCTAGATGTGTATAAGAGACAGAGTGTACACATGCCAAAAGCTATATTTTAACCTTTAAACACAATGAATTCTATCAATAATATTATATTTTCGAAAGCAATTGTTGACATACAACTCATTCGACCGAAATAAAAAATTAATTAACTTTAGGGGCTACAGCTCTCTCATCCGCGGCTGAGTGCACAATATACAACGCAATGCTTCATTTAAATATCTTCGAGTTTTTGTTACATTTTCGTGTTAATGTTTTTTTTAAAGGCCTCCCACACTCACCATTCCAACAAAAAAAAAAAGAAGAATTGATTTTATTAATTAAAAACCAGGGAATGGTTTCATGTTTAGAAGATAATTGCTATAATTTTTTACTGCTATAATTGGGAAACAAGAGACTTGAGTAACGCTTTTTCTTACCAATGATATTGTCTCAGTTATTTTAAATAATAATTTTTTAATTTGATTTTTTTCAATAATTTTTTTATTTATCTCCTAAATCTTCGTAACATCGCACAAACCAGCATCAGCGGGACTATTTGTTAACATATTCAGGATAGTCTTTAAATGAGCCCAAATCGGAACTGACTGGGGAAAAACATAACTACTTTTTGCAAGGACATATCTACTGAACATAACTACTTTTTGCAAGGAAGTTAGAGATTTTACATCAGTTTTTTTACATCATCAGAACGATTGGACATCACTGAGGGAGCATGTTATTTATGACAGCATTTTTTCTATATTATTTAGTTTATCCTAAATGCGTATGTGAATAAAGGGGTAATAGCAAATTAAAAAATGTCTTGATTCTAAAACGAAAATAAATTTAGCTGTAAATTCATTTTACCTAATTTTACACGTTTGATTCAAGACAACTTTTCAAAATGCAATCTTTTTTCTCAAATGTGTATGTGAATAAAGGGGTAATAGCAAATTAAAAAATATCTTGATTCTAAAACGAAAATAAATTTAGCTGTAAATTCATTTTACCTAATTTTACACGTTTGATTCAAGGCAACTCTATAAAATGCAATCTTTTATCTCTAGTTTTCAGCTGAAGGTAATTTATTTATTTAATTTATATTTTAATTTAATTTAATTTATATTCTGGGTTGAAGGTTGCGACGAGATCCTTGGTTACGAGAAGCTTGGTGCAGCGGGCTGCATTTGGTTGTCAGACGTGACCCTTGACCGGGACTCCGGGCGAGCCGCTTGCCAAGCAAGGGGGGGTGACTTGGCAGTTCTTGACACGACTGACAAGTACGACGCTGTTGCCAAGCAGCTGCAGGCTATACGTAAGACACATTTCTTTTTATAATATAATTCATTATTTCGCTACACTCTGTGATTTTCATATTAATTATAGAAGTTATAATGTATTGTATATGTATAATAGGCCAATTAAATGAATGATTTGGCGACAAATTTAGCGTATCTAATAATCATTTTACAGTCGAGCTAACAATGTACCGCCCTATGACAGTGTAGCTCAGTGTATCTGCTGGTACAGTGTAGCTCAGTATATCTGCTGGTACAGTGTAGCTCAGTGTATCTGCTG
>NW_025938422.1:0-530 GCF_000764305.2 Hyalella azteca | reverse complement strand
AAGTTGGTCCATTTTTGGGGTGAAATTGAAAATAGGAAAAAAAAATTCTTTTTCATTTTTTGACCTACTTCACTCATACTTATATGATATTTTTTTAATTTTTTTTCTCTTTTCAGTGGTGTAATTTTTATTACGATCAAGGGAAAAAATTTTTTTGTGCACATACCTACATAGGCCTACGCGCTACGCCTAGGCCTACCTACCAAGGCACTCTCATGCCAAGAATTTAAATATGAGCATTTGAATGAAAATTTTTACTGGGAAATGAAATTTTTGCTCCTTTTGCATTTTTAATAGATTTAGGTATGTAACAATGTATATGTATTTTTTATATTTTGAGTAGCTAGCTAAATTTCAGTGTGGAATTCTAGAGGGATATTAAATTAACCAGTACACATAGCATATTGGAAAGCAGGACCTGAAAGATTGGAAAGCCCAGGAACTTTCCACTTCCAGTTCATTTTATTATATACATTATACATATCCTATCACTTTTCAACTGTGATTGGTTTATGGGATTGTGATTTTAG
>NW_025938421.1:545105-545910 GCF_000764305.2 Hyalella azteca | reverse complement strand
CCTCATGTGCCCCGCCACGGGTGACCCGCCCCTGGACCTCATGTGGGCCGTCGACGGCCGCAGGATAGACGCCCACGCCGACCCCAGGTGAGGGGTGAGGGGTGGTGAGGGTGAAATCCAACACACTGTGAGGCGATGGGTCTGAATGACCCACTTAGATTAGTCGACCGCATGGACTTTTTTGTCAACCGGACTTTTTAGACGCGTCAACCGCGTCTAAAAAGACGCGGTTATCATTCTCATGACATATGAGTCATGCCTGAAATTTAAAGGGCCAGTAATATGTCAGTATGACCCACAAATGGGGCAAGTGAGTCAAAAAAGTGCATCGCTACTTGGACGCGGTTGACTCATCTAAGTGGGTCATCCAGACCCACCCATTTTTTTTAATGCAGGGTAAAGCGGGAGAAGGATGAAGACAACAGACATAATATGAGGCAAAAGTGAGTCATGTTGTCCAAATAGTGACCCACTTTTCTAACCCACACCACGTAGCAGTGATACTCCGCCCTTTTACCGGGCCAAACTATGTTAAAATGACCGCTACAAGCGCATCGATATTTGGACAAAGTCCCACTAACTTTTATGTGTGTAGTACAAGATCAACCCCCACTAATCCCCCCATTCCCCCGCAGGATGACAATCGTGGAGGAACGCACCCCGACGGGGGCGCTGTCGGTGCTGACGATCGCGGGGGTGACGCGGGGACACACCGCCTCCTACACCTGCCATGCCAGCAACGCTTACGGGAGAGACCACCTCACGGTCACCCTGCTGGTCCAGGGTGAGGGGGAGGGGTGTGGGG
>NW_025938421.1:542931-544039 GCF_000764305.2 Hyalella azteca | reverse complement strand
CCCCGCAACCTGCGGGTGGTGGAGTCCAGCAGCAGGAGCGTCACCCTCTCCTGGGCGGCGCCCTACGACGGCAACGCACCCATACTCACCTACGTCATCTCCTACAAGCTGTCCAAGGGTGAGGGGGGGACTGGGGGGACTTGGGTGATACTCACCTACGTCATCACCTACAAGCTCTCCAAGGGTGAGGGGGGCTGTTTGACTGGGGGACTTGGGGGACTTCAGGGACTTAGGGGACTTGGGGGTTAGTGGGACTAGGGGTGACTTAGGAGACTGGGAGACATGAAAGGACTCTAGATGTGTAAAGTGAACTTAGGTGAAATTAAAATTCTTAGGTGGTCATATCTTGGGGGTCTAAAATGCCACATTTTTTGAGGTGCCTAACTTTGATTTACACTTTCGTGTTAAATTAAAATCAATATTTAGTTCAATTTTTAAAAATGCATGAAATACATATAATTTGTATAGAGTTAATTAACTTTAGTCTAACAAGCGATATATTCATGACACGCAGCGAAATTAATGAGATGAAGTCAATATATTGATATACTTCAGCTCTTATGTGTGTCATCCTGACCCAGTTTGGCGGGACGTATTGGTGATACACGCAGCAAGTGTGTCACTATTTGAACAATATTATCCACTTATTTTATGAATGTAGAGAGGCTTATATTTTCTTATCTTATTTTAATCCAAATGACGAAAGATAACGAGAAACTTTAATAAAATTTAATCAATCATATATACGTATAAATAACTATTTTTTACTCAGATAATAAACAAATGTAGTTAATTACTGTAGTAGCAATAATTAATTATTTACACTCAATTTTATAATTAATTAAGTATATTAGCAATTATCAATAAACACGTGAGTTATTTAAATAATTAAATCAAATAACGTGGGTGTGGCAGACCCATGGACGGCGGCGGAGCAAGTGGCGGTGGGTGGCGGGGAGACCCGCGCCACGGTGACGGGTCTGCAGCCCGCCCACACCTTCCACATGCGGGTCACGGCCCAGAACCTGCTGGGCCAGGGCCCCCCCTCGCAGGAGCTCCAGGTCACCACCACCGAGGAGGGTGAGGGGGGGAGGGGAGGGGAGGGGGG
>NW_025938421.1:454785-542560 GCF_000764305.2 Hyalella azteca | reverse complement strand
CACCATGACCCTGCCACGAAGCTAGGATACAGGCGGTAGAAAAATGATCCACGGTCATCAATCAAGAAATAAAAGGTAAGCTCAAAAATAAAACTGACAATAATAATTGTCCAGAAGTAAACGCGAAAGAGTATACATACTTGAGTCAAAAAATAAATTAATATTCTTTGCTACGGGCTTGTCAAAAATTATGAAGTCAACACGTACACGAAAAAGACAATACATGAGAATTCATGCTGATTCTCAGACGTTGCATAAGAGTTCTCATTGGTAATGTGTCGTTGCTATCAATAAGAAAATGTATACATAATATATGATTATTGCAGGTTTAATTGAAGACCAGAGAGAGTTCATGCATAATACCTATATGATTATGCATGAACTGTGTTATTAAAGAATAAGCACACGATAAAATACGTTTCGTAGATGCAAACGCATCACGCTTCTAAATAAATGATAAAAACGTTTGTTAGTAATGCAAAAACATCAAACTTCTAAATTCTAATTTATGAATAGATATAAACCTGTCTCTTATACACATCTAGATGTGTATAAGAGACAGGGATGAGAAAGATAGGGCCGAATACCGTTCCCTGTGCTACTCCTCTGCGGCACCGTACCTGAGATTATTTACTGTGGTACTCCGCTTTTCACCCTCGCCTCGCTTGATCTCGAGCTTCCAACAACCACAACTTGTAATCCATCAGTTATGAGGTAGCAAGTTGTAGATCCACGCCAGCAACTCATCTACGACCCCAACAATTTCCCGAAGAACACTCCATGGTCAACTTTGTCATAAAACCCCTTGAGGCAGAAACTTTAGCGTACGTCCCCATTAAAGACCCCTCGAGGCAGGTCCTTTAACGTCCCCTCAAGACCCCTCGAGGCAATCACCACTCCCCGTGCCCTAACCCCCCACTCCCCGCAGGTGGGGGCGGCACATGGGGGCAGCACCCTCATCGGGGGGCTACAGAAGTACACCCGCTACGAGGTGGTCGTCAAGGCCTTCAACAACAGGGGGGCGGGACCCCTGTCGCCCCCCGTCATCGCGGCCACACTAGAGGATGGTCCGTATATGTTGTTGTTATTTTCTTATATCTTTTTTTATATCGCATTTTTTTATATCGTCCGTTATTATTATTTATTATATCGTATTCCAAGGGNCAGTCCTAGTCATATTGTGTGGGAGACCTCCCAGCATATATAGGCTCTCAGGAGTCCCAGCCCAAGTCAGTCCTAGTCATATTGTGTGGGAGATCTCCCAGCATATATAGGCTCCCAGGAGTCCCAGCCCAAGTCAGTCCTAGTCATATTGTGTGGGAGACCTCCCAGCATATATAGGCTCTCAGGAGTCCCAGCCCAAGTCAGTCCTAGTCATATTGTGTGGGAGATCTCCCAGCATATATAGGCTCCCAGGAGTCCCAGCCCAAGTCAGTCCTAGTCATATTGTGTGGGAGACCTCCCAGCATATATAGGCTCTCAGGAGTCCCAGCCCAAGTCAGTCCTAGTCATATTGTGTGGGAGATCTCCCAGCATATATAGGCTCCCAGGAGTCCCAGCCCAAGTCAGTCCTAGTCATATTGTGTGGGAGACCTCCCAGCATATATAGGCTCTCAGGAGTCCCAGCCCAAGTCAGTCCTAGTCATATTGTGTGGGAGATCTCCCAGCATATATAGGCTCCCACGAGTCCCAGCCCAAGTCAGTCCTAGTCATATTGTGTGGGAGACCTCCCAGCATATATAGGCTATCAATCAATTTTTACGCTATAGTGATAGTAATAATTTTCTATAATCTAGGGTACAAAGTTTTATTTAGAGCTTCAACAATCCTTGCGTATCTTTATGTCGGTCATGCATGTAGAGGCTTATACTTTATCTTTTTCTGCATCATTCATGTTCGTAGTTCTTTAAGAAGGTAAACGTTAAGCCCTTAACGCCTTTGAACTCCCCTTGTCGGACGCCTTTGAACCACAAAACTAACTCATGAACAAACCACGAGTATTGAAATAAACACTAGATGTTACAGTAGAAAAATTAGCCGCCGGGTGCAGCCATGACAAATGAAAACTTTTCGACGACACAGAATTTTGTTTTCTTGCCATATTAAATTATGCTCATTACATCTTCCGGTCCATTGGGAAATTTAAAGTGTCTCTAAGTCAGTCCCAGCCTTTAGTCCCATCCTAAGTCATCAATAAGTAAAAATTTTTGTTATGTTCGATTACTGCTGAGAAAATAAACTTCAATATAGAGCGACTGCCCGTTTATGGCCCCGGGCCCATGGGCCCCACTGATGGCCCATGGCCCCGACCCACCATTAGCCCATCACTCTAAACATAATTGCCGTTGCAGGGCCCTGGGCCCCACTGATAGTCCCAGCCAAGTCAGTCCCAGCCTGTCAGTCCCAGCCTGTCAGTCCCAGCCTGTCAGTCCCAGCCTGTCAGTCCCAGCCTGTCAGTCCCAGCCTGTCAGTCCCAGCCTTGAGTCCCATTCAAAGTTAACAATAACTAAAATTTTTTTATATTTTCGATTACTGCTGAGAAAATAAACTTCAATATAGAGCGACTGCCCGCTTATGACCCAGGGCCCATGGCCCCACTGATGGCCCATGGCTCCGACCCACCATTAGCTCATCACTCTAAACACAATTGCCGTTACAGGGCCCTGGGCCCCACTGATGGCCCATGGCCCCGACCCACCATTGGCCCATCACTCTAAACACAATTGCCGTTACAGGGCCCTGGGCCCCACTGACGGCCCATGGCCTGTCTCTTATACACATCTGTTAAAATGACCGCTACAAGCGCATCGANTACACGCACAGGACGCCATTACGTACACGCTCACCGTGCAGGGTACGTACACGCACAGGACGCCATTACGTACACGCTCACCGTGCAGGGTACGTACACGCACAGGACGCCATTACGTACACGCTCACCGTGCAGGGTACGTACACGCACAGGACGCCATTACGTACACGCTCACCGTGCAGGGTACGTACACGCACAGGACGCCATTACGTACACGCTCACCGTGCAGGGTACGTACACGCACAGGACGCCATTACGTACACGCTCACCGTGCAGGGTACGTACACGCACAGGACGCCATTACGTACACGCTCACCGTGCAGGGTACGTACACGCACAGGACGCCATTACGTACACGCTCACCGTGCAGGGTACGTACACGCACAGGACGCCATTACGTACACGCTCACCGTGCAGGGTACGTACACGCACAGGACGCCATTACGTACACGCTCACCGTGCAGGGTACGTACACGCACAGGACGCCATTACGTACACGCTCACCGTGCAGGGTACGTACACGCACAGGACGCCATTACGTACACGCTCACCGTGCAGGGTACGTACACGCACAGGACGCCATTACGTACACGCTCACCGTGCAGGGTACGTACACGCACAGGACGCCATTACGTACACGCTCACCGTGCAGGGTACGTACACGCACAGGACGCCATTACGTACACGCTCACCGTGCAGGGTACGTACACGCACAGGACGCCATTACGTACACGCTCACCGTGCAGGGTACGTACACGCACAGGACGCCATTACGTACACGCTCACCGTGCAGGGTACGTACACGCACAGGACGCCATTACGTACACGCTCACCGTGCAGGGTACGTACACGCACAGGACGCCATTACGTACACGCTCACCGTGCAGGGTACGTACACGCACAGGACGCCATTACGTACACGCTCACCGTGCAGGGTACGTACACGCACAGGACGCCATTACGTACACGCTCACCGTGCAGGGTACGTACACGCACAGGACGCCATTACGTACACGCTCACCGTGCAGGGTACGTACACGCACAGGACGCCATTACGTACACGCTCACCGTGCAGGGTACGTACACGCACAGGACGCCATTACGTACACGCTCACCGTGCAGGGTACGTACACGCACAGGACGCCATTACGTACACGCTCACCGTGCAGGGTACGTACACGCACAGGACGCCATTACGTACACGCTCACCGTGCAGGGTACGTACACGCACAGGACGCCATTACGTACACGCTCACCGTGCAGGGTACGTACACGCACAGGACGCCATTACGTACACGCTCACCGTGCAGGGTACGTACACGCACAGGACGCCATTACGTACACGCTCACCGTGCAGGGTACGTACACGCACAGGACGCCATTACGTACACGCTCACCGTGCAGGGTACGTACACGCACAGGACGCCATTACGTACACGTTCACCGTGCAGGGTACGTACACGCACATGACGCCATTACGTACACGCTCACCGTGTAGATCTATATTAACATAAATGTGATGAAATGATACAAATATTTTTAATTTGAAGTTCAATATACAACAAGAATAAGACTGCATATCAGTAAGTTTTTGTTGTAAGTGAATAATCCAGAGTTATTGTTGAAACGAATATGATTGGATCGCGTCAATAATTGTTCGTGAAATTTCATACCAAAGAGATTTAGTTCACGAAAGCCTTTTTATGAAATTAACAAAAGATTAATTGAAAGCCATGTGTTGAATAATTGAACGTTATTTAATCAACAGAATCACATGTTTAGACGGATTGTTCATCATTTCTTTTTAGTTACCCATACTAAAGTGAAACTCACCGTTCAAAGAAAATTTTTAGCGGAGACTCAAACATTTGACACGTGCCTTCATGGGACTGTTGTATGTACCCAGTACCTGGATAATTTCCCATTTCGTTGTATAAAAATCTTTAATCAATGAGTTCTAAATTTTATGATATTTTACATACTTTTAAGATAAATAAAATATAAATGCAATTCAAGGGTAGCAGATTTCAGCCTTAGTAATTGACCATGGTTCTGCATATTATATTAGTCACTTAAATAATGGATATCGACAGTTGACAACTTGACACCTGCGTTCTCATTGACACGTGGGACGCAAGTGTCATGTAACAGCAATTCCACCTTACCCTAACCCTTTTACCCTCATTACCCTTACTGACCTTCACTCCCCTTCCCTTACTTACTCTAACTCCCCTCTAGTTACCCTNATAAATTGTGACCAAGGAGTCAGTTCGGAAAATAAAATCTGACCGGGTAGTGGTCAAGCAGACTCAAAATAATTTGAATCCGAATGTAGTGACTCTTCGGCCGAAGTCTAGGCGGTCCTCAAATTTTGTTAGGCTAATCAGTGAGTTGCACGGGTCTCGCGATGTATAGTTATTGAATTCTCCGAGATGGCGGGAAGAGGGGCCGTTGATATTGATGAATTAAACCAGTTGGTTAGGTAGAGAAAACCATTCCCTAACAAAATTCGGGGGCCGCCTAGGCTTTGGCCAAAGAGTCAGTACACTCGGCGCAAAGTTATTCTGGGTCTGCTTGGCTACCTGATTGACATCAATTTCTGGTCAGAATCTCCTTTCCGACTTTATTATAGTCGCCTGAGAGTATGACAAGGGTTAAGGCAAAGCCGAGTCATATACCGAGCTTGCAAGCTGCCGAGAAGCTGCCTTTCAAACCCTGGGCCGAAGCGGACATAAAGAAGCTGATTTGCGTGCTCCCCGAGTCCTAGGCGGCCCTAATGCAGGGTCGAGCACGACTCTAAATTTTGTTAGAATTGAGGCCCATGAACACAGTAAGACCATCCGGACCTTGGGCGAATGGGTTACTATCAGTATTGATGGCAAGCTTCAGGTAGCGAGTAGCTGGGAGGAGTGTAGCTAGGAGGTAATATTTAGAGAAATATTAGTTATAGCTATGTTGTATGAATTATATCATGTTATTTAATTTATAGACATTTCATAGTAACAGTTACTCTTAATATTCAAACTCACTGCCACAAGTTAGGGTCATTACCACTAGTTACTGTTACTGCGACTAGTTAAATGTCACTATTTACAATACCCAACTTGCCTTGCAGGTACAGCTCAGTACCCCACGTACCAGCCACACGCTGGACCATCTGGCCTGTGGTTCTCAGTACCAATTGTACGTGACTGCCTACAACAGCGTCGGCAACGGCCTGCCATCCGAGATACTTACGGCCAAGACCAAGGGGGGAGGTTAGTACCAGTGTACCAGTGTACCAGTGTACCAGTGTACCAGTGTACCAGCGTACCAGTGTACCAGCGTACCAGATTACCAGTGTACCAACCAATGTAACAGTGTACCAGTGTACCAATGTACCAGCGTACCAATGTACAAACGCACTACGGTACAAACGTACCAGTGTACTATTGCTATTTGGACAGAGTATTTGAACTTTGACCCAGGCCCGAGAACCAGTGTATTGCTGTACACGTGACAACAGGCAAGCGTCGCGTGAGCAACATGTCACTAACGTGTTCATGGCCGCGTTCACGCAGAGCCCGAGGCGCCCGGCAGGACGCGGTTGCTGGACGTGAACGCGACGTCGCTTCTGATCCACCTGAGCACCTGGGGCGACGGCGGGTGCCAGCTGCTCTACTACAGCCTGGACTACAAGCCAGCTGCGGCTAGGGTGAGCCAGCTGCGGCTAGGGTGAGCCAGCTGCGGCTAGGGTGAGCCTGCTACGGTTAGGGTGAGCCAGCTGCGGCTAGGGTGAGCCAGCTGCGGCTAGGGTGAGCCAGCTGCGGCTAGGGTGAGCCAGCTGCGGCTAGGGTGAGCCTGCTGCGGCTAGGGCGAGCCAGCTGCGACTAGGGTGAGCCAGCTGCGGCTAGGGTAAGCCTGCTGCGACTAGGGTGAGCCAGCTGCGACTAGGGTGAGCCAGCTGCGGCTAGGGTGAGCCTGCTGCGGCTAGGGCGAGCCAGCTGCGACTAGGGTGAGCCAGCCGCGGCTAGGGTGAGCCAGCTGCTGCTAGGGTGAGCCTGCTGCGGTTAGGGTGAGCCAGCTGCGGCTAGGGTGAGCCAGCTGCTGCTAGGGTGAGCCTGCTGCGGTTAGGGTGAGCCTGCTGCGGCTAGGGTGAGCCAGCCGCGGCTAGGGTGAGCCAGCTGCTGCTAGGGTGAGCCTGCTGCGGTTAGGGTGAGCCAGCTGTGGCTAGGGTGAGCCAGCTGCGGCTAGGGTGAGCCAGCTGCGGCTAGGGTGAGCCTGCATGCTCCCTATATTCCCCCACTCCACGAGATGCATAACGTTTCCCACGAGTCTTTTTGTGGTCACCCTCTTGGTTTCCCACGAGTTCCCCACGTCCCCACTCGAGTCTCCCATTGTCACACTCGAATTTCCCATGTCCCCACACGAGTCCACATGTCCCCCTCGAGTCCCCCACGTCCCCACTACTCCCCCATTCCCCCAGGACTGGATCACAGTCTCCAGCAACGTGAGCCCCCAGGAGAAGACGCGGGTGATCAGCGGCCTGCGGGCCAACACCCGCTACAGCGTGCGGGTGACCGCCACCAACCAGGCGGGGGCCACCACTGCCACCCACACCATCACCACCCTCCCCCACGCCACGGGTGAGTGCCCCATCCACCAATTTAGTAATTTTTGTAGGTAACTTGGTAAATTAGTAAGAAACTTTGTAACTTAGTTAGTAGCTTGGTAAATTAATTAAGAAACCTGTAAGAAACTTAATTAAGAAACCTTAAGGGGAGCGTCTGTTGGAAAATCGAAGATATTGACTTTTCCTGTTTTTAGTCTCAGCTGACATTCTGAGCTATCCAACGGTACCAAAATCATCTCTGTACGTTGATTTATGCGTTCAGGACAGATTATGAAAGGGGGGGAGGGTGGGGGAGCTCTTTAACAAATTAGATAGGAGTTATTCGGTTCATAGCACTTTAAATACAGTGTCTGCTTGAGGTGCAGCTTAGTTACCCGTTTAGTCTCATCTTGAAGCTGACATTCTGACGCATTTAACGGTACCAAAACCATCTCTATACGTTGATTTATGCGTTCACGGCAGATCACGAAATGGTTAGGGGTGGTGGAGTTCTTAAACATTAAAGATTGCCCGAAATTACCGGCAGCACACTTAAATAGCTAGTCCAAACACGATTTGCTTCAGTTATCCGCATGCAGTCGTACGTGATGGTTCTCGTGCCGTCGTTCGCAACATTTTTGACAGAAATTGAGCTCTAGTCTTGCAACATTGCACCCTTGAATGTCTATTTCGAGGCGCGCGTGACTTTTTCGGGCTCTACTGAAAAGTTAACTTATTGTCACTGCAAACCTATCTCCTGTTAAAGTTTTTAAGCTACAGGAATGAGAAATATACCGTTTGATTCGCAAATCAAAGATCTAGAGATTGGTCGTAGCTTTTTCAATTTCGGTATAGTTTGAAAATATTTTGAAAAAATACGGGAAATCGAAAAATCTTCGAAAATTTCACGAAAAATGCTCCCCACCCACAAAATTCAAATTTTGAAATAAGCTACGACGAATCGATAGATACGGTCCTTACGCATCGAATGATATGCGTCTCGATGTTGTAGCTTGGAAATCGTTTCTACGGTACCCTTTTTGGTCGTTTTCTAAGAATTTCACGTTTTCTTTCGTTTTTCTTCGAAAAATTAACACGAATAAAAATGTCTTACGTTTCGGTTTTACAAATGTGTTTCAAAGCCCCTTACCAGGGGCTGGTTTTGAAGTAATCCTCCCGTGAATAAAAAAGGGTTTCTGGTTTCAAGTAACTTGCAGAAGCAATTTAGTCGCTTCCTTCACAAAAATGTCATAATTTTTTTCAGTGTACACGGGAGGGGGAGACCCCAACATGCCCCCCAGTGGGCTGGACCCCGACGGGGGGCTGCTGGGGGACGGGGGGCAGCTGCCCCCCTCCTCGCCCCCCCTCCACCAAGTCATGCGGTTGGTGCTCCCGATTGCTGTGGTGGCGGTGCTGCTGTTGGCAAGCCTGGCTGTGGCCGCCGTCTGTTATCTTAAGAGGAAAAGTGAGTCTGTTATCTTAAGAGGAAAAGTGAGTGTGTTATCTTAAGAGGAAAAGTGAGTCTGTTATCTTAAAAGGAAAAAAGTTCGCTATCTCACGACCGCTAAGTTAAAGGTCACGTGTTGGCTTAGACCAGCTGATGTTCAAGGTCAAGCGATTGCACCTAAAACTTTTAAGATCCCACTGAATTTAACCATTTAATCTGAACCATCTGGCTGACACCATCTGGCATAAACCAGGACTGAGCAAGTCCACGAGCCTGACAGATGGCGGCGCTGCCACTCAGCTGGCAACAGACCGGACCGCACGACACCAGCAGCAGCAGCAGGGGGGTCCACAGCAGCAGCAGTACTCAGCCATCCCCCCCAACACCCCCAGCACCCAGGACACTAACACGTATAAAGCTGATTCCTCAGGTCAGGATTGTATATTGTATAAGTTCTAGTGTATTTTCTGTATAGTTATTAGTTTTCTGTATCTCCTTTTGTGCTTTTAAATGGAATCTTTGTGGAGTTTTTGTATAATTTTCTGACAATAACACATATAAAGCAGACTCCTCAGGTCAGGATTGTATATTGTATATGTTCTATTGTATTTTCTGCATAGATATGAGTTTTCTGTATCTCCTTTCGTGCTTTTAAATGGAATCTTTGTATAGTTTTTTTATTATTTTCTGACACTAACACATATAAAGCAGACTTCTCAGGTCAGGATTGTATATTGTGCAGGTTCTATTGTATTTTCTGTATAGTTTAGTTTTTGTATCTTCTTTTGTGCTTTTAAATGGAATCTTTGTATAGTTTTTGCACATTTTCTGTATACATTTTCGTCCAGGCATAATTCATGGTGACCATGAATAACATTTGGATTAATTTCACTTTTTATTAAATTTATGATCCACTGTTTCAATAGTAAATATAATAAAATTAAATAACAATTTTGATTCTAAAATAAGAATTAATTAAAATTAACCTCCACCACCCACGCCCTTCAGCGGAGTACCTGGAGGAGATCTGCCCCTACGCCACGTTCCAGCTGCCCCCCACGCACCCCCTGAAGGGGGGCACGGGCCCCACCACGGACTACGGGGAGGCCACGCAGTCGGGCCTCGTGTATTCGGGCACGTATCAGCCCGTGCAGGCCGCCTTCGTGTACCACGAACCCCACCGCACGCAGGAGTCATACCCCCTCAAGCATGTAGGTTGGGGAGGGGGGCAACATGTGAGGGGGTCTGTGAGGCTTATATATCCGGGGATGCAATCCCTATAGCCGGGGTTTGGTCCCTATAACCGGAGTTTAATCCTTATACCCTGGATTTTGTCTGTATAACCGGAGTTGGTCCCAATAAACGAAGTTGTCCCAGTAACCGAACTTCGGTCCCGATAACCGGGGTTTAGTTCATACAACCATAACTGTATTATATATAACCCCCATAACCAGGGTTATTATACTATATGAATATTTATTATATTTACTTGTAGTACGCATTATATCAATAATATGACTCCCCCTCCTCTCACCTCCCCCAACCCCCGCAGATGAGGGAGCCGCAGTACATGAAGGTCCGCAGAAAGGGGGGGCGCGACCACCCCCACGAGAGCACGGGTAAACCCCCACACACAAGTCCATACATATTCCTGTGTGATGCATACAATTCAGTGGTGTATGAGATGTGGGATTCATACATAGTGTCAGTGTTGCGCGTGGTGCAGCAATATTTAGTACATCATTACCTAGTGCAGCATTATTTTAGCGATGATGTGCCGATAATGTGCCGGTGATTTGCCGATGATGTGCGATGATGTGCCGGTGATTTGCCGATGATGTGCGATGATGTGTTGCGATGATGTGCCAATGTTGTAGTTGTTGTTACCCCGCTCCCGATCACGGCGTCACTGGACCAGCCGTGGCTGAGCCAACGCACGACCGCAGCTGGGTCCCTCCAAAGGTCTATGGTGCTGAGGGGCGTTGGGTTGTTAGGGCATACGAAGAGGTGGGGCACATCATCCGGGGAGAGGTGGCAGTAGTTGCACAAGTTATTGATGTTGTTATAAATTCTGCTTTTGTAGCTGTTCAGGAGTATGCAGTGGCCGGAGCGAAGCTGTGCTAGCGTTCGTCTTGCGGATCTTTGAAGTGTTTGTTCGGATTTATCTATTGTTGGGAGCGGAGGAGGCCAGCCGTTGAGCAGAATTTATAGATGCGTCAGCTTCTGATTTGGATTACCAGAAGCTGGGGCGACTCTAAATTTTGTTAGAGGGTGGATGGTACAAGTCTATGGCAGCTCGGGCAGCGTTGGAATGGAGAGTGCTGCTATAGCTGCTTTGAGGGTGGCACTGTTAATATTGGTTGGGATTGAAGGTTAAACAGCATTGATGTGTTTAGTGAAGAGAGTATCTCTTACGTTGCGGGGTTGGGGGTGTGGTCTTGTGAGTTGGTGGCAGGCTTGTTGTGGGAGGTGGCTCTGCAAAAAGTACCGAGCAGAGAGGAGGTCCGTGTGTTGCAGAACAGTGAGCATTTGATAGTCGTAGTGGAAATGTTGTTCGGCAGTGGTATTGTGGCAACCGGTTATAGTTCTCAGAGCTGAGTTTTGAACTGTTTGGAGGCGGAAGAGGTGATAGGAGACCAGGCTGGGCTGGCGTACTCAATTATTGCATGGGCAGCCGACGGCTTTGTATGTTTGTAGTAGAGTTTCCTCTTCTTGTCCAAAGGAGGTGCCTGAGAGTGCTTTCAGTAGGCTATGTTGTTGCGTTTTGAGGCTTTCGCTGCCGTGATTCTTTGGTGGATGGTAAAGGTGAGTATGATATCAAAGGTTAAGCTGAGGAGTTTTGGGTTGTGTTCTAGCGGGAGAATTTGATTGTTGATCTTAACTTGAGGGTGGTAGTTGTATTGGGTCGTGCGCGGTGTAATTAATGAGGGTGACTGTTGATTTGGAAGCAGAGATTTCCAGGTAGCGGTGAGCGAAAAAGCGGCAGAGTTGAGGGAGGTAGTCGTTGAGTTGCTGGGTAAGAAGGTCGGCGTCAGGACCAGTGCTGTAGATTGTGAAATCGTCAGTATTGGACATGATCTTGGAGTTAGATTGTGGTTGAGGTGCCTTGGAGACATAGTAATTGATGATTTCAACAGAACGGAGCCCTGTTGAACGTCTGTGTGGATTATTCGGTGTTTAGAGTTTTGATGACGAAGTTCCGAAGAGGCTGAACGGCAGTGTAGGTAGTTGGAGATCCAGCGGGTGATAGATCCGGGTAGTGGAGAGGAGAGGAGGTGGTCGATCAGAATCTGGTGGTGGACGGTGTCAAAGGCTTTGGTGAGGTCCAGAGCGGCGATAATGGTTCGATGGACAGGCCTCTTTTGGTTCAGACCGTAGATGATGTCTATAGCGAGAAGGGTGAGCCCAGACGTGGTCGAATATCCGGGCCGTAATCCGTGTTGATGATCGGCCAGGAGCAGGTGTTGGGTGATAATAGGTAGCAAACATCGTTCCAGGACTTTGATATGGCGGAGCAAAGCAGGGATATTGGATTTGGCGTCACTGTCCAGTTTGCCGGGTTTGAGCAGCGGTATGACTTTAGCGGATTTGTAGATATCGGGTTTTCGCCATGATCGGAGGGACTCATTGAAAAGGCGGGTCTGGTAGGTTATTCCGAGTAGTCCAAGATATTTAAGGTGAAAAATGGTGAGTTTGTCTGGTCCAGTGGCCTTAGAAAGACGGCATTATTTGATTACATTGTCCACTTGTGCCATTGAAAGAGAGGGACTGTCCGATAGGCGATAGGTTGAGTTTCTTTGACTTCCGGGTTGTGATTCTAGAGGGTTTATTAGACCTGTGTTGAGTGACAGCCGCGAAGAGACTGTTGAAGCGATCAGGAAGCTTTTTGGTGTTGTTGATGGATTCCCATTGTAGTTGGGTCCTGCCAAATTGAAGTTGGATGCCGATGGTGCAGCGATGTGCGGTAATGTGCGATGATGTGCAATGACGTGCGATGATGTGTCGATGATGTGCCGATGATAGGCCGATGATGTGCAGCGATGATGTGGCGATGATGTGCCGATGATAGGCCGATGATGTGCAGCGATGATGTGGCGATGATGTGCCGATGATTTGCAATGATGTGCAATGATGTGCGATGATGTGCGATGATGTGCCGATGATGTGCCGATGATGCAGCAATGATGTGCGATGATGTGCAGAGTCGGACAACTTGGGCTCGACGGACTCTGAGGTGAAGAAAATCCTGAGTCTGCACCTGCCCATCAGTGAGTATGACTCACTTGAGGAGAGTGATGAGTCAGTGGGGGGCGAAGTGGGTCACGCCCCACCACCTCACACTTGTCATACTCTCAGGACACACTTGTCATACACTCAGGACACACTTGTCATACTCACAGGGCACACTTGTCATACTCTCAGGATCATTTATCGTACTCCGGGGCGACTATAGAGCCGGAAAGGAGATTCTGACCAGCTGCTAATACTGATTGGGTTGCCAAGTAGTCCCAGAATAACTTTCAGCCGAGTGTAGCGACTCTACGGCAGGAGCCTGGGCGATACCCAAATTTTGTTCGGTGGGGGGTACGGCAGAGGTCTGCAATGGACTACTACAGAGCATATCAGTTTACTGACAACAAAGCCGTTTACTGCTGTAGCGGGAAACTACTACATCTAAACACTTTCAAAGGTCTCTGTCAGCGGGCCCTACGGTTCGTGGAAGATTCGAATGACCAAGGATGAAATTCAAGCCGATGTTTACTTTAGAGACTTGCGATACCTAATTATTTGAAAAATCGCAAAATCAATTGCACTTAAGAGGACCAGATGACGTAGAATTCGAATACAGCAATGATTGGCATAACAATGGTAGTGATGAAGTCGCTCCCTACTAGAGTCAGACTACATCCGAAGACAGCTCAGCTTGTATATTTTTCTCTTCAGTATCTTTCGAGGAGTGCGGCGGCTTGAAACCCAGTACACAAAACGAGGCCAACGTCTGGCCCGCTACACTGCTATTTAGCGCAACTTAACCCGTCAATTTACTGCCGTTTACAGCCGTTTACTGCCAACAGAACCTAGCAAGAGCGCAGAGAGCAGCAGCAGCAGCAGCAGTGAGGGAGGACGTTCTTCGTCGGGAGGGCGGCGCCCCTCGCAGCCCCTCAGGAGGGCCAAGAAACCCAAGCGCCCCTCACGGTCTGCCTCCAGAACGGGATACGAGGAGACCTCCTTCAGGTGAGGGGCTGGGGAGGAGACGTGGGTCAGGATGACCCACACATCAAAAAGTGCATCGCTATTTGGACAAATTCTCATTTATTTTTCTGAATGTTCTATTTTGGGAGAAACAAACGTCTTTGAAATTAAATTTGTAAACTTAAGAGAACTTAGCTAATTTTTTTATGGGATAATGAGGGCGATTAACTTAGGTTACTTGATTAAGTAGCTAGTTAATGAGGTAAGGTAATCTGTATCGTGCATGAGGGATGAATTCCTACTTTGGGATCCCTTTATAACTAAATCCCCCGGACCCTAATCCCCAATCCCTAATTCCCTGTCACTAATTCTCCAGTCCTCAACCCCCCGGGCCCTAGTCTCTCAGTCCTTAATCCTCGAAGTTCTTAATCCCCAGCTTCTAATCCCCCAGTCCCTCATCTCAGAACCCCTAATCCCCATTTCTACTCCCCCAGTGTCGCTGGCGGGGCGCCCGCTCGTCCCCTCCACCGCCGCAGCTTGGGGAGCTCCCTCACCCCCGCGGGGGGTGAAGATGGGGGTGCTCCTCCCCCACCTCCACCCCGCGGCTACTGGGAGTCTAAATCTGACTTCAAGGGGGGAGGAGGGGGAGGTCCTGCGGGGGGTCGAGGCCCCCCAGGTAAAGGGGGAGGGGGGGNTGTCAGCCTCCCAAAATAGCATGTCAGCCTCCCAAAATAGCATGTCAGCCTCCCAAAATAGCATGTCAGCCTCCCAAAATAGCCTGTCAGCCTCCCAAAATAGCCTGTCAGCCTCCCAAAATAGCCTGTCAGCCTCCCAAAATAGCCTGTCAGCCTCCCAAAATAGCCTGTCAGCCTCCCAAAATCTGTCTCTTATACACATCTAGATGTGTATAAGAGACAGCAACAGGGGACTGTCCCTGTCAACAGGAGACTGTCCTTGTCAACAGGACTGTCCTTGTCAACAGGGGACTGTCCCTGTCAACAGGGGATTGTTCCTGTCAACAGGAGACTGTCCTTGTCAACAGGGGATTGTCCCTGTCAACAGGAGACTGTACCTGTCAACAGAACTGTCCCTGTCAACAGGAGACTGTACCTGTCAACAGGACTGTCCCTGTCAACAGGAGACTGTCCTTGTCAACAGGGGATTGTCCCTGTCAACAGGAGACTGTCCTTGTCAACAGGGGATTGTCCCTGTCAACAAGGAACTGTCCCTGTCAACAGGAGACTGTCCCTGTCAACAGGAGACTGTCCCTGTCAACAGAGGATTGTCTCTGTCAACAAGGAACTGTCCCTGTCAACAGGGGACATTCCCTGTCAACAGGGGACTGTCCCTGTCAACAAGGAACTGTCCCTGTCAACAGGAGAATGTCCCTGTCAACAGGAGACTGTCCCTGTCAACAGGGGACTGTCCCTGTCAACAGGGGACTGTCCCTGTCAACAGAGGACTGTCCCTGTCAACAGGGGACTGTCCCTGCCAACTGGGGACTGTCCCTGCCAACAGGAGACTGTCCCTGTCAACAGGAGACTGTCCCTGTCAACAGGTGACTGTCTCTGTCAACAGTCACCAACGGCCTGTTTGTATTATCTGTGTAGTAGCCTTAAATCCATACATGTTCCTCTGTGTAATTCATTCCGCCAACCACACGTTAACACAGGAAGTGAACGATATACTGAGTGAAATGTGTGGGTCTGGATGACCCACTTAGATGAGTCAACCGCTTACAAATAGCGATGCACTTTCTTGACTCACTTGCCCCATTTATGTGTCATACTGACCTATTACTGACCCATTAAATTTTGTGTATGACTCACTTGTGACGTTAAAAGTGATTTGAATTATCTAAGTGGGTCATCCGGACCCACTTGTTTCTCTCAGTGTAAAAGTATTCAAAATATCGGCGCAGTACACAGCTGTGTGTGTCTCATTCAGAAAATTCATTATTTCATCAAAATATATTCAGTTTATTCAAAAAATTGCCAAATTATTGTATTTTATGACAAATTTGTATTTAAATAATGTATAAATGTTAGNTTTCCATTTGTGTATTGAAGAAAAGTATTATTTGACGCCATTATATATTAATGGGGCCAGTAGTGGCCTAATAAATACAGAGCAATACAAGAGTGTTTATTCTTCTTCCTATACAGCTGTGTTAATAGATGTATTAATTAAATTGAAACGTGCATTATTTGTATTAATATTAATAATATTTACATCTATATAAATATTCAATAACACAAGTTTGTTAGCATTGCGTAATAAAATGATTGAAAAATTTCATTTTCAAAAACCATGAGAAGTTTTTTCATTCATCTATTCATATGTTATAGAAAAATTTTGAAAAATTAGTCTCAAAACGTATATTGACATTAGTGCTGCTCAATTTAATGCAACATTTTATAATTAAGGGTTGAAATGAAACGAACTTTTTATACAAATTAAACTTTATTAAACATCTTCAGTTTAATTTTGGCTGACATTTTAATTTTTTTGTGCTTGCCAATATTGATTTAAATTTAAAAATATTCTTAAGACAAAATAAAAAGACACATAATTTGTATTGTAATAAATCAAGTCTTTCCATTTGCCATTGAAAACTAAAAAGAAACTTTAAATTTCTAATTAGAAATTTAATTACATTATATATAATTACTAACCCAGCTAAAGTCAACTGCAAACTTGGCATTCTTCCTGAAAATTGAATAAAAATTTTCATTTTTTCATGTCAACTTGAATTTAAACTTGGCATCCTCTTTCAAAAATAATTGATGATTTAACAAATTAACAAAAAAGCAATTGAAAATCAAGAGAAAAAAAATTGAGGTTACATTTTGAAAAATATTTAGAATTTTGCAAAGAAATTTCGTTTACATTCAATAAACTAAAAGATTGGACAATATATTTATGGTAATATTTAGCTTTAATAATATGATATATAATTACTAATATCCATTAACAGTACAAATAATGGAGAACAAAAGCCAAATTTCCGGGACCTTTTAAATAGTTTTCCGCTCAAAATAAATGTGAAAGAACTATTCTCAATAATTCTGCAATAGTCAAAAATTTTACATACACATAGAACAAAAAGGTTCCCAAAATAGCCTGTCAGCCTCCCAAAATAGCCTGTCAGCCTCCCAAAATAGCTTGTGAGCCTCCAAAAATAACTTTTCAGCCTCCAAAAATGACCTCTTAGCTTACAACAGAATTAGCAGAAATTATTTATGATTGATTCCATTGATTGATTAATAATCATTAATATAATCAATTTCCAATAATAATCAATCATTGATTCCATTATGATTGATTCCATTATCCAATTTCTGCAATTAGCAGAAATTATTCATGAACAGTTAGAATTCAAATCCCTAACATGTGAGGCAGAATGCACTTCTTACCAACATAACCAAGAAGGGTCAAAAAATCTCGCTGCAATGGACACAGGAATCCTCAACAGTTTAGTCCTGACAGTTCTTTTATTTAACACTAATACAGCTCATTTCTAAATATTTTGATAACATGGCATATCAATTATATTCAACCTGCATCCTGGTCATTCCCTGACCTCTCGACAGCAAGGCACAATCCTAGAATTAAATCATGTCCATATCCTGTACATATATAACTGCACACTTCTTACATCAAATCCTGTTCTAAATTATATCCTGTTCATTTATAACAAATTGAGATTCATGAGAAGGATTGCTGCAAAGATCGTAGAGGTTAGGATACAATATAGGATCAGTGCAATGAATAGTTCTCACTGGAAGGGTTCAAATTCCCCGTCACTTGAAGGAAAACATTGTCGCAGAAATGGTGTGACCAACCTAACATGGATGATATCAGTTCAGAAGTCGCCACATTTTCAAAACTGGTCATATCTTCTACGGCTTCATTTGTGTTATGAAAGTCATTGACCACATTAGCATCATTGAGACCATTAGCTGAAATACAGGACTTATTTATGCCATTAGAGCCCTTATTTGAGGATTCATCGCAAGCTGTTTTTTGGTTATCATCAATCAATGTACCTGAATGTGAATCATCTTGGTTACGTATTTTTAGCTGAACCTCACAAGCACAAGTAGAAGATAAGGCATCTTCTGTTAATGGGCAAGAATTTATACAGATCTCGTCTTCCAAATTCTGTGGGGAATCATCATTTGAAATCATTTTATTCTCTGTATTAGTTTGGTAATCTAAAGAGTTGGCAGTTATATCAATCATTGGGAGATGATACGTAATGTTAATGGGAATTCCATGATTTTTGTTCTTGTCTTTGCATTCAAGTGAATGGCCAACTAATTCATTGTCAATAATATTAATATTATCTTTACTCAAATTACAATTATTTTTCTTATCTTCTCTCAAGATTTTTGGAGTTAACCGTAAGCATTGCTCATCCTTGGGCTCCATTTCTGGATTAAAGTGAACTGAAATGTGACTTTTCAAATCTGCATAATCTGAAGAAGAGAAATTGCAATAAATGCAAGAGAATTTCTGCATGCCAAAGTGTAAAGTTTTATGAAGATTAACAGCTTTTAAATCTTTAGAATTGAATGAACATGAGAAACATGAGTATGTTGACACAACATCTTTTTGAGTCAAGGTTTCTTCATCTGTAACATCTGTAACATTTTCTATTGTGTTTACAGATCTGTTGTCATGTTTGTTATCATCCATACACACTTGCTTCTTCAGTTGTTTACAGGCAGAAACATTTTGGTCAAATTTTTCCCCTATGAATTCAGTCATTTCTTGTTTACCATCAAATTTGGTAGTCAAAGACATGAATTTCTTCAATGCCAATTCTTCTTCATCAAGATTTTCATTATTTTCATTTTGTTCACCTATTGACTCATTTTTTCCCGCTTCTGCATGCAATTTCGGTTCAGGAAAATGGTTGTCAGTATGACTAAGAGGAACATTATTTTCAACATCCAGGAGGTTTTCTGCTAAATTTTCTTGTGAAGAGGTTTCAGTTTTTGAAAATTTTTCTTCAAGAATCTGAAGGCATTCACTTGGTGCCGTGCCATTCTTGACGTGATTCCGAAGATGTTTCTCCAAGGATTGCTTCTCAACACACTTGAAGCTGCAGTAATTGCATAGTCTAAGTTTCCCACATCCATGTTTTCTGAATGCATGCATTTGCATTGAGGACACCAGAAAACAAGAGTATGAACACATCGGACAGTAAATGAGTCCAATGCCAGTGTGCGTCCGGGTGTGTCGTCTCATAGAAAAGGAGTGAGAAAAAGTACGAGTACAATGTGGACAAGAAAATGGCTTAGTCTTATTGTCTTTTTGATCAATTTCCACCCCAGTTGGAGATATATTCTTTGCTACCAAGTCAATGTTGGCTGGGGTTTGAACCTCAACACCAATACTTGTCTCTGTTTGTTGTGCAGAGTTTGTTTCTACAGGTTCATCTACGCCTGACTGGGAGAGCAATGAAGTTGTTGAAAGTGGTGGCTCTTGTAAAGAGGTGTCTCCTACAAGTTTAGGCTGTTTTTTGCGCTTAATTTTAAGCAATGAAGTTGTTGAAAGTTGTGGCTCTCGTAAAGAGGTGTNTTGAAAGTGGTAGCTCTTGTAAAGAGGTGTCTCCGACAAGTTCAGGCTGTTTTTTGGGCCTAATTTTGAGCAATGAAGTTGTTGAAATTGGCAGATCTTGTGAAGAGGTGTCACCCACCACAAGTTTAGGCTGTTTTGGGGGTTTAATTTTTATTAAATTCAGTTTCATTTGACTTTTAACAGATAATTCAGAGACAGATTCATGGGTTTCATTATTGACCTGTGAAGAAGTTGTACTTGCCAAACATTTAGTTTTTGTACACTCAAAAATGCTTTTCTCCAAAGGGATAAGATCAGGAGAATTCTTATAAACAAGGTCTGATTTAGCATCATCATCACAAGATTCATTAATAGAATTATGGCAATCTGAATGCAATTTTGGAACATTATCGAGAATTTTTGTAGAATCAATAGGACAGTTAATGCCTGGTGACTCTTTACTGTTCGGCATTGAGGAGGCTTTGGACAATAGTCCATCTTGGGTTCCAGGAGCTGAACTTGGTTTTTGTTTGAGATTAAGGACATTTTTTCTTGATGCTTCACCATAAACAAAGTTCTTGTATATTCTTTTAAGTCCATTTTTAAGACCTGGCTTGCTTTTTAGTTTAAAGTTGCTTCTTTCTCCAGGAATCAAACAGTTCACTTGGGATGGTTTTTTCAATGGTTTCTTATTGTATGATTTGAACATGGGTCTTTTACATGACTTGGCCAATTTAACTGGAGATTTATAAGAATTTATTTCATTAGATCTTGCTTTCAAAGCAATAGCTTTGTTCAACGTTGAATTTATATTCTTTTTCCTCCTACACATTCTAATTCTTTTCTCGGGAGGAGTTTCTATGCCATTGCTATTGTCTACTTCTTCATGACAATATTCACTTCCATCTTTGTTTTGACTTGCACGACACCTTTTCTTACCCCTGCGACCAACTTCAGATGCACTTTTTGACAATTTTGAGGTAGAAAAGCATTTGCAAGTGTCAAGGGAAAGAACTTTAAATCCTTTTCCAGAACTTGTTTGAGACTTGAGTGTAGAATGGCACTTGCACAATGAAACTGGAAATCTGTATCCAGTTATGTTGATTTTTCTACCAAGTGAGACGCTGCACGGGTGAGTGATGAAGGTGGTGGAGGGTGATGGGTGAGTGATACTGGTGGTGGAGGGTGATGGGTGAGTGATGCTGGTGGTGGAGGGTGATGGGTGAGTGATGCTGGTGGTGGAGGGTGATGGGTTGCAGGATGATAAATCACCTGAAAATAAAGGTTACATATCAAGAGAAAATGAACAGCTCCAATTCTCATTCTCACATAAACATTAGTTTATTTAAACATAATTTGATGATAAATAACTCAACAGATATAAAATAAATTGAAATATGTGTAAGATAGATTATCATTCATTTTGAAATTCTTATGCGGGAGGGAGAAAAAATGTATTTTACTATACTTCGTACCTCAGTAAGAATTAATAACAGAATGAATTGAGCCTTTCTTGGTTCAATCATCTAAATTTGCAACAGCAAAGCAGAAAATTATGTATAAATTATGTGTTGATAAAATTTATTGGCAACTGCCAACAGCCAATATTTATTGGCAGTCTCAAGTGTCCAACTGGAAGTCCAATGCAATAACATGAATAAACATATTCAAAAATTAATTTTAATTCACTTGTACACTAGCAGGATGTGTGTAATTAAGCCAAATAACTTTTTACTCAAAAATGAAACCAAATTCAAGCTTTAGAAAATTTTCCAGAACTTATCAATATTTTCAGTTCCAATCACTGACATCAATATATTAGAACAAAAATACAAGCATATATACCTAGCTTGTATGCATGTAAATACAGAGATCACAAATTGTCATTCAAAATATATTTTAAGCACGTACATGTATAACGCAAGATTTTCCATGTTATTTTAACTTAAAAGATAATAAATTACCTTTGTCTGGAGCAGGGAGGAAGTTTTCTTGCTGATCAGGAGTTTTAAGATCCAATTCTACATTCTTATCAACATCTGGGTTGAAGACGGGCATTGAAGTGCAGAGTTTTGAGGCCTCAATGGCACCATCACAACTCACAGGTGACATTGCAAAGTCAATTTTTGTGACAAAATAAATTAAGGAGTTTTTCAAGTCTCAAAATGAAGAGATATCTGCATATACATTTATACCCTGCAGAAAAATGATAACATGAAATAGCATTTACTATTGAAGCAACTTGCAGAATATGTCTATCAGGGTGCATACCGGTTTTAGAAAAAAATTGTTACTTTTCCAAGGCCTGCTTCTAGTAATCTTTGAATGTAACTGAAAAGAAAGTAGTCAGTGCAGCAGACCCAAACTTGGTATTACTTTAGATTAAGTGCATCCAAAAAAAAGGGTGTCTTTTCAATTATGTTTTTTTTTTGGGTGTAGATTAAGAATCTGAAATCCGTTTTTGGCAGTCGGCACTGATTTTTTTCCGTATATAAATTAAAGCCTTAACGCGCCTAAGCTGCAACCTCCTGGCCCCTGGGTGTTGCGGAATACCTTGGCAAAAAATTGGAAAAAATCGGAACATTTTTTTTACTGGAAATGATCTATATCGATCTGGGAATGACTGTAAACCTATGTAAAACCCAAAAATCGTCCTAGGTTAGATTAGGTTGCAGTTTAGGCGCATTAAAGCCTCAATTTATATACAAAAAAAATTTGGTTTTCTGATGCCGACTGCCAAAAACGGATTTCAGATTCTTAATCTACACCCCAAAAACATATAATTAAAAAAAAACACCTTTTTTTGGATGCACTTAATCTAAAGTATTACCCCAATTATACAGTGTGGAAATCCAGAGGGGTAATATATTAACTGGTAAACATAGCAAATTGGAAAGCAGGACCCAAAAATCTGGAACGTCCAGCTTAGTAATCTTTGAATGTAACTGAAAAGAAAGTAGTCAGTGCAGCAGAACCAAATTTTGCCAGAACATATACAATATGTGTATCAAACCTACGCATCCACTTGTATATTTATTTGATATTAAAATTTTATTATGAATCCATTTTTCTCTGCTGGTTCCAAATGGAACTGCTCGGCATTAATGGGTTAAACACACGCAGCACAGAAAAACACTTCCTTTTTTTTCTTCATTTATTTGCAAATTCCATGACTTTCCAGGCCTAGAAAATAAAAAATCAAATTCCATGACTTTCCAGGTTTTCCATGACTGGTACGCACCCTGTCTATAAAAGTAAATGTTGCAATAATAGGCTATAAACTAAGAATTCTTTAATAAAGTGAGACAATTAGCAGCAAAGCAAATACTTATGATAAATATTACTAAAACAAATAGTTTCAAAATTGTTTTATTGTTTTTATGCAAAGCTACAATCCACAGCCATAATTATAAAAGAATGCAAATGAAAAAATTATAGCTAGCATAAATGAAAATCTTTAAGAAAATTGGCTATAAAGATTGTTAGCATTTAGCAAAAACAAAATTACATGGTTGCAGTAAATGTTAGATTATCACATTAGCTTATGAATATGGTAATATATTGCACCCACAAGGGAGAGAAAAGGGTTACCACAACCAACACTTCTGGACACATAAATCCATCTGGAATACAGAGTCTTCATCTTTAATATTCAAAGATTAATATTCAATAGGCAAAGATTCTTTTTAGACGAAGGAGACAAAAATGTCTGTGCTTGGTGTCAATATCACCCACTCGCTTAATTTCTTTGATAAAAAAAAAAACACAATAAAAATCATCCATGTTTTAAGTAATTTCAAACTTGCTTACAAAAAAATAGATTTTAAATGTGATTACTGAAAATTCTGCCCAATATTACAGATTGAAATTGAATTATTGAGAAAAATCTAGTAATTGATAGCAAATTTCAAGGAGTTGAACAGCTTTTTGAAGGACATTGGCAGATCAAACAGCAATTTCCAGAAACTGATTTAACTTTTATGAACAAGCAAATTCTATCATCTGCTAGCAGACAATATGGTTTGGAAATATAGAATTCTATTGTCTCAAGTCATTCAATTTAAAATAAATAATACTAATCACACTACTTACATTATTTCTCCACTTATAGATGCTATAATAGGCAGGGGAAATTTATTACATTTTTTCAACATGTTCATGATAGACTAATGCTATATGTGTATAATGTGATGTATAGCTCATGGACTGATAGTTACAAATGGATACCAGTTAAATTATTTCAACAATTTTCAAAATAACTTTTAATATCAAAGCTAGGGGTTATTGTCAATGAGGAATTTTTTATGGTTTTTGAAAAGACAGGGAGAATGAAAAATCATTATGAAACTGAAATATTTGTATTTCATATAAATGGAAAATTTTGTTGAATAAAATATTTCTCTTAGTGGTGTTTCAGGGTGCAATATTGCCAAAATATGGATTTTAGCCCAAAACGTTGCCAGCCATTTTCAAGATGCATTGCCAGCATGCCAGGTAATTTTTAATAAGAAAATGCTGCAAGCAACTTAGATAGTATATCCCTTACTCTCCACACACTGCAACACTTACACTCATCACTACTGATTTTTAGACAAGCTTCACTGCATCCTGATCCATCCAACGTACCGGAAACCTTACTTTTTTCTAAATAGTTGGCCGAAGACTGACAAATATATTAAATGCAAGAATTTCAATCCAAATGAGTCGGCAAGATCTTCTGAAGGTGTAAATTTTGCTACTGAAGCATCACCAAAGATCTTGCAATATTCATCCACTCTCTGCACAGTGGCATCTGCCATGAAAGTTTAAAATATGAGCACTTGTCTTTAACATGTTACTCCTGGAGTGTAGAGATCAAATTTAGGTCTTTATGTGTGAAATACCAATTTAAACTATTAGGCAAAATTTTCCATAAATTATTCATAATTAGGATCATTGCAGATGAAAACTATTGTTTCATTTATGATTTCTGAAAAATTATATTAAAAATTACCTGTAATTCTTAAATTTTCATAAAATAAATAAAAATTGGCTTTACAAATTTGTGAAATTCACTTTGTCACACTTGATTTTGAAAAATTACAAGCAAAAACATACTATTCATTATAACTTTTGATGTACCATAAAATGGGGTAACTTAGACCGATGGGGTAACTTAGACCACTTTTCGTTTTTTTAACAAAAACCCCCACAACTCAAAAACTATTTGACATAGAAAAATTTTGTTGATGGGCATTAAAGGCCTAATACTGAGGCTACATAACTCCTGTTTGTATTATCTGTGTAGTAGCCTTAAATCCATACATGTTCCTCTGTGTAATTCATTCCGCCAACCATACATTAACACAGGAAGTGAACGATACACTGAGGGAAATGTGTGGGTCTGGATGACCCACTTAGACGAGTCAACCGCGCCCAAATAGCGATGCTCTTTTTTGACTCACTTGCCCCATTTCTGTGTCATACTGACCTATTACTGACCCATTAAATTTTGTATATGACTCACTTGTGACGTTAAAAGCGATTTGAATTATCTAAGTGGGTCATCCGGACCCACTTGTTTCTCTCAATGTACAAGTGTACAATGTACAATATCAGCGCAGTACACAGCTGTGTGCGTCCCATTCAGAACATTCAGTCCTGAATTCATTCAATTTCATCAAAATTTATTCAGTTTTCTAAAAAAATTGCCAAATTATTGTATTTTGTAAAAAAAATTTGTATTTAAATAATATATAAATGTTAGATCGTCTCTAACTACCTTGTATTTGTGTGAATATTCTGTATTGTTGCGTGCTTCTGAATAGAACAACTTGTGTACAATACAATGAATATTGTACGTCGACATTCATTATTAATTAATCACTCGAAAATTTTTTGAAAATTCAGTAGAAAATTTAATGAATTTAATCGAAATTTTGGGATTTACAATTTCCTTTATAATATAATTTTTTGTTCAGCTCAATTTTCTGATACTTAATACTTTATTCTGGGAAAATAATTTTGCAATTTCCAAGAAATTTTTTTCATGGAAATAGAAGTTTATTAGAAATTTCCAAAAGAAATCAATGCAAAATTTTCAATGAATTTATTGTGAAATTTCAATGGAATTTGTTGAGCAATTTCAATTGATGTTATCCATTACCGCTGCCATTAATAGGCCTATATCAGAACCATCAATTGTACATAACTAATATCAATAAATCTATTAACTCCATTACTGTTATCTGTGCTTGTATATAATGGACGCCGCCCCCTCCCATTACATTGAGCTTAGATAAATAATATTAATAATAATATATTATTATATTATTAATATATTAATAAGATATTAATATATCATTATTATTATATGATATAAATATTAATCTATTTTGTCTTGACATAATTTTTTTGGCAGAAATGAGTGCGTAGTAATTGAGTTAGCAACGCAGACTGCTTCGTATAAAGTTGCCAGTAAATCTCTGGTATGCCTTATTTGCAGATTAATTCCCATTAGGTCATTCATTTAATTTGATAAATGACGTACAAATGATTGCTGATGGCTTGTAGTCCAGAAATTCTGGGTACGAAAGTTCAATCCTCGTAATAACATGTAGGATTTATTCAAATTGAATTAAAAAACAAATTAAAGCCAGCAAATATCTTTTATTCAGTCTAGTACAGTGTACGTTAATGGGGCGATCTAATCGCTTAACTCAGCATGAAAAGTAACTAAAAAATTGAACTATAAAAATTGTGACGCAGGATGCAAATAAAATGACTTGAATAATAATTATTATGAAGCTTAATAGTTGTGGAGACCAGCAGGCCGCTTCTGTGGACTGCAGATATTTTTCAGACCTGATTATTTTTCGAGTTCCAATTCAAAATACTCATCACATGAGTATTGGTCGCATAATTAATAGTCAACATAAAAAAACCATACTAAGAGAAACGGTTAGTGATAACATTAAAAGTTATCGTTAGATAAAATAACATCCCGTAAAAAATGGTTGTAATTAATAAAATTTATACGTTCTTTCAGGGTGAACAATTTTAGTAGCAGAAGCGTAGAAATTCTTTACGCTCTAGTTTTACGCACAGATTTTACAATTAGTTACAACTAAAAAGCTGTTGAAATATTCAGCAGGCAGTGAATCATTAAAGACTTGACGTCGAATGGGAATTTACAACACAAAATCCATCCAAAAGTTAACCGAAGAAAAAGCTTTCTCGGAATCACAGTGAATGGTCAAGCGGAAATTCATCTATATGGTCTTTCTCCGGAACTGGGAAAGTCCAAGCAAGAAATGGGCTGAATGGAAGCTTCTAAAAAAGCTTCTGAACGAATTGCTCAACGAGAGGATCTTGTATTTCGACCTTCCTCGAAAAATCCATCCCTAAAAAAGTCCAGCCCTTCTTAGTGATGACTCGTCAACTATTGAAAGCGTACGAGTTTTTACTCATCTTTTACTTAGGAGATAAATTGATGATCTTGCAACTTGAGGGCAATGCCAAAGCTACCAGACAAGCACATATATAGCAATTGCTCTTCATTCAATCCAAGCTTAAATTGGGCCAGCTAAGTTGAATTTAATTGTCGACTTAACTTCGCGTCTTATCAGCCAAAAATTGTCAATTTTTGTACTCGGAGCGTAAATGTCACTTCGATTGCGTTATGAGATTTTAAAAAGAAGGCATAACTATAACTAATTAGGCCGCAAGTTATATCGTTACATTTCTCTAGACAACATTATTTAATTTAAAAATCTCAGACATGGCATAACGTATTTTTATGATCAAATGAATGAATTTACGAATTGTAGAAATTTTCTCAGATTATTTACTGAAAAATCAGTTTCGTTAAATATCTTGGCATAAGTCTGCACGTTTGAAGATTTGCAAATTTTTCTTAATAAGATTTTTCAATTTTTCACAATTTTACTGAGTCTGATGATAATGCAATTGAGCCGTACCTGCGTAAATGAGTTATGGGAGGGCATCTTTGATGTATATGAATTAGCGTCTCTAGATCTGAGATTGCACACAAAAGTCCATATTTATTTTAATTTTACTTCTATGTTAGTGCATCAAAAAGGTTGCTGCGAGAATTTACCCCGTATCAAGACGGCAAATCAGAACAGACCGTCGGCAATTTTTTCATGAAGATCCGACACTTTTACTCGTGTATCTCAGACGGTAGTTCCACTAAACACTTCGGTGCAAAAGTTTTATCTTGATATGTCTGTCATTGTTTTTGTGTAAAAAAACGAATATAAAAGTTTCTGGCCGAGAGTAATTTCTAGAATCTATGCGTTGCATGCGAACACTCGCACTGTTCGCATTGGCAGAGCTTCCCTATACTGAAAATATCCAATCGATGTATGTTGATTGGACGTCGAAAATACTGGAGATTCTTCATGATTGTTCAGGGTTCAAGAGGCAAGTTACTGATAAGCGTGGAAAGCCATCAATTTTGTACACGGACGTGCACAGCAGTAATAAGTAGGGCCTCTTAAGCAATTGGTAATGCGTCAACTTCTTATCACTAGTTAACCGTAATGAATACTTTTCCGAAGTAAAACTCGAGTATACTGCCCTTATGTTGTCCAATAATATCAAAGGCTGTCCAGCTCTGACCAATGATTTCCAATAGTGTCGAATGCAGAAATACACTGACCTGTCCAATATTGGCCACTGCACTAGTACACTAAGTAATGCTATTCAATGCTGACCTTATGCTTTACAATGTGTTTCAGTTGACAGTGACAGAATATTGGCCACTGCACTAGTACACTAAGCAATGCTATTCAATGCTGACCTTATGCTTTACAATATGTTAATTTCAGTTGACAGTGACAGAATATTGGCCACTGCACTATAGTACACTAAGCAATGCTATTCAATGCTGACCTTATGCTTTACAATATGTTTCAGTTGACAGTGACAGAAGTCAAATTCTCATTATTATATTACAAACTTAAGGAAAATATTGCATATATTATTAATACTCCAGATGAGGAATCTTATTCGCTTTAAATATACGAATGATAATTTCCTTATATATGAAAATGATTATAATTGACCAGTTATTAGATGTTTGAATTTTCTAGCTGGCAATCAGTGATCTAATTTCATACAGCAACTGGTAATAGAATAAAGTCTGAACTGCGTAATTTCACTTATTTCATGCATCATTTTAACTTCCCTGCCTTGTCGGAACTCAATTTCAAATTTACGTTGGACGAGCACGCAAGAGGAGAGCGGACGTGAAAAAAGTAAATGAAAGAAAATTAGGTTGCTTAAATTTAGAGAGTGCAAACCTAATGGGCTTCGTTCATGTTCCAACTCAATAATTCATCTTGACTGACGATCGTAAGGCTGTAGTTGAGATGATTGGAAAGCTGAAGCTTATCGAGGCGGTGAATAAGTAAAGCCAAGCAAAGCGAAACTCAGAAGTAAATGCCTTTATTGCTGGACGCTGTCAAGTTTCGTATTGATTATCATGTTCGACTTCGTATGTATATACGATTGGCGTGTTGACTGTCTTTGGCCTGTGTATGGGCTGTCTCTTATACACATCTAGATGTGTATAAGAGACAGGNTTAATTGTCGACTTAACTTCGCGTCTTATCAGCCAAAAATTGTCAATTTTTGTACTCGGAGCGTAAATGTCACTTCGATTGCGTTATGAGATTTTAAAAAGAAGGCATAACTATAACTAATTAGGCCGCAAGTTATATCGTTACATTTCTCTAGACAACATTATTTAATTTAAAAATCTCAGACATGGCATAACGTATTTTTATGATCAAATGAATGAATTTACGAATTGTAGAAATTTTCTCAGATTATTTACTGAAAAATCAGTTTCGTTAAATATCTTGGCATAAGTCTGCACGTTTGAAGATTTGCAAATTTTTCTTAATAAGATTTTTCAATTTTTCACAATTTTACTGAGTCTGATGATAATGCAATTGAGCCGTACCTGCGTAAATGAGTTATGGGAGGGCATCTTTGATGTATATGAATTAGCGTCTCTAGATCTGAGATTGCACACAAAAGTCCATATTTATTTTAATTTTACTTCTATGTTAGTGCATCAAAAAGGTTGCTGCGAGAATTTACCCCGTATCAAGACGGCAAATCAGAACAGACCGTCGGCAATTTTTTCATGAAGATCCGACACTTTTACTCGTGTATCTCAGACGGTAGTTCCACTAAACACTTCGGTGCAAAAGTTTTATCTTGATATGTCTGTCATTGTTTTTGTGTAAAAAAACGAATATAAAAGTTTCTGGCCGAGAGTAATTTCTAGAATCTATGCGTTGCATGCGAACACTCGCACTGTTCGCATTGGCAGAGCTTCCCTATACTGAAAATATCCAATCGATGTATGTTGATTGGACGTCGAAAATACTGGAGATTCTTCATGATTGTTCAGGGTTCAAGAGGCAAGTTACTGATAAGCGTGGAAAGCCATCAATTTTGTACACGGACGTGCACAGCAGTAATAAGTAGGGCCTCTTAAGCAATTGGTAATGCGTCAACTTCTTATCACTAGTTAACCGTAATGAATACTTTTCCGAAGTAAAACTCGAGTATACTGCCCTTATGTTGTCCAATAATATCAAAGGCTGTCCAGCTCTGACCAATGATTTCCAATAGTGTCGAATGCAGAAATACACTGACCTGTCCAATATTGGCCACTGCACTAGTACACTAAGTAATGCTATTCAATGCTGACCTTATGCTTTACAATGTGTTTCAGTTGACAGTGACAGAATATTGGCCACTGCACTAGTACACTAAGCAATGCTATTCAATGCTGACCTTATGCTTTACAATATGTTAATTTCAGTTGACAGTGACAGAATATTGGCCACTGCACTATAGTACACTAAGCAATGCTATTCAATGCTGACCTTATGCTTTACAATATGTTTCAGTTGACAGTGACAGAAGTCAAATTCTCATTATTATATTACAAACTTAAGGAAAATATTGCATATATTATTAATACTCCAGATGAGGAATCTTATTCGCTTTAAATATACGAATGATAATTTCCTTATATATGAAAATGATTATAATTGACCAGTTATTAGATGTTTGAATTTTCTAGCTGGCAATCAGTGATCTAATTTCATACAGCAACTGGTAATAGAATAAAGTCTGAACTGCGTAATTTCACTTATTTCATGCATCATTTTAACTTCCCTGCCTTGTCGGAACTCAATTTCAAATTTACGTTGGACGAGCACGCAAGAGGAGAGCGGACGTGAAAAAAGTAAATGAAAGAAAATTAGGTTGCTTAAATTTAGAGAGTGCAAACCTAATGGGCTTCGTTCATGTTCCAACTCAATAATTCATCTTGACTGACGATCGTAAGGCTGTAGTTGAGATGATTGGAAAGCTGAAGCTTATCGAGGCGGTGAATAAGTAAAGCCAAGCAAAGCGAAACTCAGAAGTAAATGCCTTTATTGCTGGACGCTGTCAAGTTTCGTATTGATTATCATGTTCGACTTCGTATGTATATACGATTGGCGTGTTGACTGTCTTTGGCCTGTGTATGGGTGGCCGAACACTTAAATCCTCTAATGAAATCAAATAATTAGCTTCTCTAATTGGAGCAATTTAATTAAGTGGTTAATATTATCCATGAATTTATTAATAAAAATAGACTTTATTTATGAACAGTTTTGGTATATACATTTGAGCAATGACAATTCAACAGCATATTAAGCAGAATATAAATTTTTACTGTGTCACCTCATCACAAATATCCTAAAAATGTATAAAATTTAAATTACGCCTTCAACAAAAGAAAGCACCTCAGAAAATTCTGTGTGTTGTGCATAATAAGAAGTAAAAGGGTTCTGAAAATATCTGACGATAAAATAAGACGACTCCAATTCCCATCGGATAAACGGTTGATACATCAACGTTTTGCGTGCTGCTAAACATGCGTTTTACTCTCACAAATTGCGAAGCATATTCAACTAAATTTTATGTTCAAATGATAATTTTCGAACATAATTGTAGAGTGTCGTTTTTCATCGCTGCACTCGCTCATCATCTTGAATCGGTGTGTGATAAAATGCTGAAATGTTTTAATTTACAGCAAAACCAGCACTGAATCCCGCACGTTACCTTTTCAAGCGTATAATATCAGACAATATTAAAACCTAATCTACGTCATTTGAGGATCTCATGTCCAAAAAGGTGTATTTCGTTCTAAGCCTGCACGGCAGTTACCGTCAGCTGGCCACTGAACTGACCTTAAATAACGGTAATGAGGTCGTAGTAATAAAGTGTTTGCATGAATTGCTCCCTAAAATTGTGAAATATTGTTCGAAAGGTGATAAAACTCGACGACATTACATCACGGCTGATGTGGAGCTCAAACACGGAAGGGTCAACACGAGATATTATTCAGCGGACCGGAGCCTTCATTCCAGGCTGGTGCTCGTTTGGAACTCTGAGACCGCACTCAGCAGTCGTCACGAGGTTTATACTGTAAATTCTGAATGTTAATTTTAAAATATTTCATTCTTTCTTAAAAAAAAGAACGATGACATTAGACACATCAATTATTGAAACGAAATTGTTAGATGAAATTACACAGGTTTATTCGTTAATGAATAACTTCAACATTTCATGAATTAAATTGTCTAATTGAGTGTCTCATCACCGTAATTCTTAGTTAGAACCCGTAGTGGCTTTATTGTCCGGTGAATTCAATTATTTTTTTGCCTTCCGGTTTCGCACGTCACGTTACATTGAACAGGGGAATAATTCACCTAAATTAAAATATCAATAATATTTTAAACATTTTGAGCGAATGAAATTCGTTTATTTTTGGTTTGGATTTGTTCCAAAAATAATTTTTCCAAGGCACACGCGACAAAGCAGATCTAATTTTAATGCGTCAAAGAATCATTTGAATTAGGGACAAAATCATCTAATTCTGTCTCGATTTTTTTTTGCGAAAAAAAGTATTGTTTAATTTTTGAAACAAGTTATTGACGCTTGTTAATAATCTTAAATTTACAGTTTGGAATCGGCTCTAGCGTAAACAGAAAGAATTGTTTTGAAACTGGAATGTCGGAATAAAGAATTCCTTATTGAATTTTTCCATTAGATCTCAGACGAACTCAGAGCTTGTCCAACTCTGTGAGCAAAACTCATTAGCTGTGAGCGACTGTAAATTGTTGCTCATGCAAATGATGTCAACCAAGTTAAGTAGGCACCTGACCTCATCTAAGTAGTACTTCGGCTGACATGAAATCAATTTCGATAACAGCTGAACATAAAAACTTATTAATTTTTCCATTTTTAGTAATTATTGAAAAGTTTTCGGACAATAAAGTTTGACCTGCAAAATTTCTTTTCAAATTTAACTATTTCAAATCGTAAAATTACATAGTTGGCCTATAAATAATTTAAAAACGTATTTTCCAGATTGGTGAACCTGCTAAAACTGAACAGAGGAACAAACAGGCAGTACAACTCAAGTCGGGCTCACAATTTCTTCAGAATTGGTAATATTATTATATATTCTACTAACGCAATAGATTTCATGCAAATCATGGGAATTATTTCATGAGGAAAATTAACAAGAAAAGCAAGAAATAATCCTTATAGATCGAAACAATTGAAAAGAAAAGAAGCAAATGACTCACTGAGGAGTAGTGATTCGTCTTCGACTAAAATGATTAATGCGGCCGGTTTTTACCGTCCTTAATTATAAGGCATTCCCCGCTAACATTACGCCGTTAATGATTGGTAACGTCGTTGTGTGGACTTCAGCTGCTATACTAAAGCTCTTTGAAGACGCAAAATGACTTCCGTACTCTCACGGAAAGCCGATATTAATTCGGCAGTAGCTGATGAATAATCTATATTTAGTGCATTATAAATAAGGAAATCCATGACACGTACATTGAAAGAAAGGACGGAAAACGACCGTACCTGCGTTCATCATTACGACTGATACTTGCACGACAGAGCGCGTGGTCTATAGTGCGCTCGTATTCGAGCAAATTGGCATGATTTTATATGTATTATTAAATGCTACTTACCATTGTTTTGGATACAAATTTTTTATACACCCTAGGTTTTTGGACACTACATCTCTTAGGAACAGTGGAAACTGGCATAATTGACTTTCACGAACCGCAATTAAATGCCAAATGCAGTCCATTAAAAATATTTACGAAACGAATTCAAAATTGAATTCAACATCAATTTGTAGATGTTTAATTAAATTGAAATCTCGCTTGCTGCGCCATGGGAAATTCACTTCATCCGTAGCGGATTGTGGAATTAAATTTTGATCCTGTTGAAATAAACTCTATTCATTCCAGCCAATTCTTTTTCATTCCTTCATTCGTTTTTTTTTTCATTACAAAAACGACTTCATTTCACCCTAAAGGCTATGTGCATTCAATATAGATACTAGCATTGTATTTTAACACTATTTTTCATCCGATCGAAATTTTTCACATAAAGATTTTAATTGATCAGACGAAGGAAAGTCTTTACAAACTAAAACAACTGTCCAGTTACACGTCGTAATAGGCATCGGGGGTGTGTTATTTGCCTATTGTTCAACACCAAGGGAAACTACTGAGAAATTTTCTCAGTCTCTCAATAATGAAGCCGGAATCTATTACGCAGACCTTGCGTCTGTCACGGCACGCACGCACGATTACGCTCTGCATATAAGTCATTCGTCTAATTACTTTCTTATTACTGCGCTAGTAAAAGTAACCTCGATCACTCTGAATACGCGTGGGAAATTTAATGCAATAACAGATGACTGTGAGGAGTGCAGCTTTCATCGGTCAACCTGAATAATTAATGTGTATGAATAGCGACAGAAAAAATTGGATATGTTTAAGTATAGTGTTTCAGTTCTAGATTCTTCATGAATCTGTAGTATAGTGTATAGATTCATCATTCAGTTCTAGATTCTTATAATTAAAATGAGTGTTTTCTAGTTTAAGGTCCTGTGCATATTGAGTCATGTGAGTTCATTCTTATATTAATTATTTCTTTATTGAGAGATATATTATAAACCGAAATGACTAAATTCTCAGTAAAATGAAAAAAATTTTCATACAAAGAAAAGTTTTTTCTAATACGAAAAGTTGACTGTACATAATGATCTTAAAATTAATCAGCATCTTCAAATGATTTCTTGCGCCTCTGAAAAATGAAGTAAAATATTTAAGCAGAATTGGTTTACCGAAATAGCAGATATCGATCAATGGTAATTTTTTCTTTGGATATTAAAAATTTTTTATAATAAATCATATATAAAAAATGTAAAATTTTCTTTATAAAATGAAGTTGCGCTATCAGAAAGAAGGAACGATAAAAGTCAACAATTTATGGAAGTAGATCATGAAATGAAGTGAGCTCAGCGAAATGAACGCAACGAAATATGTGATAAAATGTGGATTGCAAATTCCCGATAATCACAAGGGAAAACAAATTAATGTTTCTTAATTACAACACTTCTCTTTAACTTCACTTCTTGTTGTTTGTTTGTCTGCTACAAATCTTCTAATCGATATTTAACACACTTTTGCCTGTCCAATCGGTCTGAAATTTGCACACTTGCGTAAAGTCGGAGACAATGCTTGAATCATTTAAAGATACTTTTTATTTAATATTTAAAAATAAATAAGAAATTCCTTATACACGTGTAACATCGGAGACACTGGCCTCTTTAGAAGTGTTGTCTTTAAAAAGTAATTTGTAAACGCATATTATATTTATAATTATTTAAACCACGTCAGTTTTCTGAGGCATTCAATGCCTAGTAAACTTTTAACGCACCTATTACAAACCCAAAATTCTTAATAATTTACTATATGCTCATAGCACAACAAAATTGGTATTTTTCGCTGGTTCAATAATCTACACTGAATCACAAATTTATACCAAATCAATTAATACTTTCATTCAAGCTATAATGGAGGTGACTATTTTTATTCACAACACAATATTAGGAGAAATTTCGATCATGACTTGCCACGAATTTTGGTCAACCACGTGCCATTTGGCTGTCGTTTGATGGAAAATGGGATTAATCTTTAGACTTTTAATCTAATTAATCTTTACACAAAACTGTTCTTTCCCCCCGTAGATACTTGTCGCCTAGCATATAGCCTTAAAGAGAACAGTTTTCTTAGCAATTATGATTTAAATGAATTATTCCTTGATATGCTTGAACCGAGAAATTCAAAGAGATATCCAGTTTAAAATGAAACGTGCATGAGGCACTTGTTAAGCAAAAAAAATTTTTTTTTTGTGCCGTGAAATTTTTCTCAGTAACACTGATCAGTAAAAGGAAAATGGAAATGATGTTATTTCCAAATGAATTAATTCGGGTAATTTTTTAAACTAAAAGCTATTTTATCCACGTGAATACAACTTTCCCATAAAAAACTGCGTTTTAGATATCCACTAATCTTCAATAAATTAACTTTGGACTGAAAACAAACTCTCGGTTCAACAGAGTCCCATTTTAGACTCGAATTTTCACTTCATCTCGCGACTCCTGACCTGCCTGGCTGGCTCGTAAACAAATTCCCCTCTGTTTGCTTGCGTGCGCCTCCTTTCGAATCGCATTGTTGAGATTTGACTCAAAAATTGTGTGTGCCGCCCTAGGCTGCGTGCTCTCCAATCCAACCTCGGCATGAATAATTGTTTAGAGCTCTCGAAAAAATGTCAGCCTGGTTCGCTCAAAGAAGTAAAATGTCTGGGAAAAGGCGAACTTGGGTAGAATTAATGGAAAATCAACACGCTTATAAAAGATTCTTGGAAGTTTTCTCAGCAAATGCACCAAGTTTGTTTCGTCTTACAAGATTCCGTTGACGCTCGCAGAGCACAAAGAGAAATGACTTTCTTATTAAGAATTGACTCGAAAGCTTAGCAAAATATGCCGGTAAGTTCGGCAACGAAATTCTGTGGCAGTTTTTACCCGTTAACGAAGTTCCTGAGATTTTTGAGAACTTCGATTTTTTTTGCAAAGAAACCGAAGCCGTCGACTGGAAGATTGACCAGATTTTGGCAGAGCCTTGCAGCCCTTGAAATTGTCCTTAAAAGTTGGACTAAAGTTTTTCGTAACAGGAACTATAAGAAACTGGGAAATTTTTTTATGATACAATGAATATTATTAAAAACTTGTGATGAAATTCAAGTGTCATCTTCGGTGGCATATTGATGCTTTACTAGATGGAGATTTGCTCTCAATTCAACTTGAGCGACTTGCTGAAGGAATTCTAAGGAGTTATAATTGTTGACCTACATCGTATCAGCGTTTTGGTATTATCCCCGCTCAATAGAGATTAACTTCTTGTTTTGTTGGATTATCTAACAAATTTAAGTTCTTACAGAGTCAAATAATTTCCTCTCATCTTGGAATGTTCAATTTAACTTTCCATTTGCTAATTTAAGACAAAAATGTTGTGATAAAAATAAGTTTAAATGAAGATAGCTCAGAAGTAAGTAAAATACATTTCAGTTTTGAGCGGGCTCATAAAATGATTGTTTCTGCAACGCCCTAACTATCAAAAACATTTTATGGTTAGAATTTACAAAATTTCATCAATTAAAGCCTCAAAATTGGACGAGTTATTCCATGTCCAGCGACTAAAAGCCATGGCCCAGCACGAAATTCAATTAAAATTTAACATTTGTTGGCGCTAGACCATTTTGCGCCGAAAATGTTCACTTTAGCTGCCTTTTGGCAACACCACACCTCGCTTGGCTTTACTGGATAGTGACCACTTGATTACCTAGAGCTAATTCGTTCACAGCTATAGTTCCTGAACTCTATTAAACTTATGCAAGTATCGCCGGTCGTTACCATATAAAACAACTTGAGCGCAAAAAAATGTCCGCAAGGAGAATCGGTTGGTGGAGAAAAGACACATGGCACCTCTGGAGTTTTGGGCATAATGAAGCTTCCGTGAACTACGTGGTCATGAAATTACCATAACTGTCCCCTTCATTTTGGGGCTCCATGTCCATAACAATATTATTAGAGGTATGAAAAGCACTGGTGAGCGGAGATGTTACAGGGATTGAGTGCAAGGCAAATACCGTTAATGGCGAAGCCTCATTTCTTAGAGTGGTGCTGGAAATCTGGTGTAACATTTTGCGGATTAAAAATTTTCATAGAACGTTTCTCGTTATGAACATTAATCTTGGAGATTAGTTCGAATCTCGAGAACGTAACAAAAAATTCATTCAATTTTCACTTGAACTAGAAGAATCTCATGAAAAAAAATTTGCATGAAGGTAATGTTTGGGTGTAATTCACAGTATCACCTCATCAGACGCTCTATCTTATTTAGAAAGCTGAAATACTATAAGAACCGTAAACAAGGGCTACCCACTGATATTCATTTAAATATGTAGTGGACTATTTACCATAAACTCAATATAGGAATATTGTGTGTATTTTCACAGTGAAATTTAAAAAAAAAATTAGTTTGCTATTTCACTTGGATTTCTTTTACGAGGATATATGTGAATATTTTAGCGAGAGAAAGAAAAATTTCAGACACGAAAACTGTTCAGCATTGGAAATGTCACGATTAATGATTTGAATGAAATGATTTGATTAGAAATCTCTTAATCGCGGGCATGTTTTTACTTACCAATAAAATAAATACGAGTTTAGGATGTATCTCAAAATGTAAACAGCGCAACTCGGAATAGATTTAATCAATGTCATCCTTTTTCTTCAGATCTAAATTGCTTTTCGACATCAAGGCCCTAATTCTGCAATTTCCGGATGGTGTGAATAACCTGTTAAGCTCTCATGAATTTGAAACGAGCCTCGAACGAGGCAAAGTAAATTTAATTCGCATCGAACATGTGTGCGTCTAAAACGCTTCATATGACTTGTAAATAAGGAGTCGTCTGAAGAATAAATAATGAAAAAAAATATCTCAATAACCAATGCCAGCAATATTTGCGACCTGTCTGAATTTTACATTGTCTTCTTTTTTTTGGTATCTTATAATTTACACTAATAAGATAGACCAGCTAGTAAATATTGCTGTATTATGTAAATCCATTTCATTACGATACAATAAATAGCGGTTTTCAAAACAAATTTCTTCGTTCTATTAAAAAAATTAATTTTCACTAAAAGAAATAAGATACGCACTTGATTTAGGCAGAAAACTTGTTCATGCTTGATTATTCACCGCTTCATTCAATAAAGAACTTTCAACTGTCGGCCGGCCAAGCTGTATGGTACATCGCTTACGATTTTAAAATGTTTCGCTCGAGTTCGTACAGAAATTTTCACCGACGGAAACTATGCATATTTCAAAAGCCCCAGCACAATTTCCAACGACCTTCCTTTCAATATCCCGGCCAATATTCATGGAGCAGCCAAAAATTATCCGCAGAGCACACGAGGGCTTGAAGTGTAAATAGAAATATGCCTTCCCTCGGATCCCAGCCGAGCCGTGCTGGGACTCGTCAGGAATCTTAACCAGACCAACGCAGGCTCTGCTCAGTGCCTTGCTTATGGGGCGGATTCAATGATGGACCTCCTGTAAAGCCATACGATCTTAATGTTTCAGGGCTGAAGTATTTCCAATAGCGGAACTTGGCAGCAAGGCATCTATGACAGAAGCAGAAGCGGACGCCGCGAGGCCTTCGAGTGTAAATCGATGTGGCGAAGACGCGCCAGAAGTGCCGCTTGTTTTCATGAAAACTAACCACGAGGATGATGTTTGTTGTCACTTAATTGTTGATTTAGGCTTTGAACTCATAACATTCCACATGAATTAGCACCAATTCAGAGACAAAACTTTGATTATGATGATCTTGAAAGAAGAACCATGCAATCACGATCGTGGAGAACTATTTTTAGTGTAAAAAACAATTTTGAAAACTGACTCTGACTGTATTCGACAAGATTACGAATCACGATTACGAATGGATTACAATTTTTGTATCTTAATTGTTGACAAAATGAAGTGCACAATATACTACCTAATTTAACGATTATTGTACCTCAACAAATTGTTTGCAGGTTCGAAATTAAGAAAAAAAACGACTTATTACAAACTATATTGAGTAGAAAGTTGTGTAATAATAAATGATTATTTCCAAAGGGCGAATAATTTTCAGATTTAGTGATTATTTTGCCGTTCGGCGTTGAATAATTGTTATGGTTTTCATTCCGGTCCTTATAGAAGAAAATCCATTAGTTGTTTTTTAGTTATTGCTACACTGGAGTGTATGGTCTGCAATTCATTAGATATAAACTATAAGGAAGCTCAATTAATCAGTCACATCGATTGCTTTAACAGGGTAATGCCTCTGGAACTTGTTCATCGACGCAGCTAATTAAATAATATGATGTGAAGAGGTTGATAAGGAAGAAAGAAAACAGATGATACGACTATAAATAGGAATGTTTGGTGAGGGAAAACGAGAATAGAGGAATGGAGATAGAGATAAAGGGTGAGAGAGGGAGAGAAGGAGAGAGAGGAAGAGAGAGGCAAAGATAGTTAGCGAGAGTGAGAAAACAGATGGGAGTGTAAGAGAAAGGAAAGAGGGAGAAATCAAGTGGGATAGAAGGAGAGAGGAAAAAAATTAGGTTGAAGAGTAGGAGAGAGAGAGATAAAAAATGTAGAAAGGCGAGGGCGAGAGAAATTAAGTGTGAGAGTAGAAGAGAGAGCGGGAGAGATAAATCGTGTGGGAGAGAAGGAGAGAGCGATGTAGAGAAAAATCGTGTGGGAGAGAAGGAGAGAGAGAGGGAGAAAGAAATCAAGTGGGAGAGAAGGAGGGAGAAAGAGGGAGAGAGAGAAATCAAGTGTGAGAGAAGGAGAGAGAAATATATAGCGGGAAATCAAGTGGGAGAGAAGAGAGAGGGAGGGAGAAATCAAGTGTGAGAAAAGGAGAGAGAGAGAGTGAGAGAGAAATCAAGTGTGAGAGAAGGAGAGAGAGAGAAGGAGAGAGAAATCAAGTGTGAGAGAAGGAGAGAGAGAGAGAGAAGGAGAGAGAGAAGGAAAGAGAGAGAGAGAAGGAGAGAGAAATCAAGTGGGAGAGAAGGAGAGAGAGAGAGAAATCAAGTGTGAGAGAAGGAGAGTCCTGCTGAAGATACCGTGACTTCGTCCAATTAGTCGGGGAGCTAATGCTTGGTAATTGCCACACTTCCGATAGATTGGGCTCTTCTATAGAGGGCTCAACAACTCCAGCAACAACACCCGCTGAGATGAACTTAAGGCTGAAAACTTGGCTCTCTAAGCCAGGTAAGCAAATGGCCTTCCACGTCTAGTTCATCAAAGAGCTCGGACAAAAATACTTCATGAACTGCAGCAAACCAACGCTTCACTCGATCAACTTTTACCAAGAAGATGTGTTGCAATTTCGGGCGGGTTCATCAATAGGAAGCTACCGGTGATTGATGTGGAGAACAAGATCGAGATTTTATTCAAAAGTATTAACGGAAAATTCATTTGTCATCATTGTGTAGTAAAACATTGCGATGTAACGGTTGCTCTGGTATAGTCGCTATATTAAGTGATCAAAAACTGCGCATACACAATCAAGTAAAAAATTTTAAAATTAATTTAGCTTGAGATTGAATTGAAACCATTGAAGTTTTCGAAATCTAGACCGAAGTGTTTGGAAGTGTTTCATTAGAAGTTATATGCACTAACGATTGAGAAATTCATTTTTAAATTGTCAAATCCTCAAGTTAGTCTGAAATTAAAAAGATTGACAAACATTTATTTTGATCAATTGCTTTTCAAAAAAGAGTTGCAAACGTGAAATTCAAATAAATCTTGTCACCAGATAGTTATAAACACTAACATAAATATATATAAATTTATTGTTAGAAAGTGTCATCTAATAGCCGGTGACGAGAAATAATTTTGGATTCCGATGTTTTACTTTGATCGACAAATTTTCGCGACCAGCTCGGGGGGATTTACGGACTACATAAAAAACGAAATAGTTCGATTTCATCGCACTTATGAAAAAATTTCAGTTCGTGCAGTTCTTCAATTGGGCAGGAGACGAGGGTTCCTAGAATACACTTGAACGATGTCAGATCAAAAGACGTGCGCCGGATTCCCGACTATTGATCGCTGGGGTTCCAACTGGCAATCTCGTAAGGGTTTAGCTCAGGCAATCCTCTTAGTTGACAGAATATTCGAATTCTCAATGTCATTCGGGATCGCTGAAGCAGTGAGTATTTTCCTGCGCAACTGCTGGTGCCGTGAACTCTTCCGATTACTTTAATGCTGACCTGACGATTTTTGATTTATATCCTGCAGTTGATCGAAGGATCGGAGTTGGAATCAGCTGTAGCCAGACCGGGCATTTACAGCGTGTTGCTAAAAATGCCAAGTAGTGCAAGATACATGTTACTGTTATATACGTGGCTTGCTTTGTGAATAACAAATTAATTTTGCATCTTCAATAGCTTAGTGAGGCAGTCAGTGTTTTCGAAATAATGGCCACTTTGTAAGCGCCTGATGCATAAATTTATCTTCACATGATGCTACAGAATATATAAACGAGTATAATTCGTCCGGGATCAAATAAGATTAAGTATTTGGGGCATGTTTTGAATTCGTTTTAATTTTTGATAATTTTCGCCTTCGCGAATCTTGACTTCAAGTCATCAATATTGAATGAACTTTAGGTTTAATCACAGGGTTGTATATAGTTATAAATAAATGAGTTCTATATAAAGTAGAAAGGTAGACTAAAATGTGTTATCAAATGTGATTGATAATGTAGGTAATTATCTTGTATACAATGAGACTTTCAGGTCCAACTCTTCAGCATATTATACAATAACTAATGCAACTAGCATAAGCTAGTTGCAATAAGTAAGTCGTGTAATTTTCTGATGGAATTCAAGGTTTATGTAATCCACAAAAGAATCTCTCTTGATCCTCAGCCACGAGAGTTAGGTAGCAATCTTCACTAAGCTCCGCAAAATCCCGTTTAGAAGCAGGCTGGCATAGAGGCGATGAAATCTTCTACGAGAAACGATCGCTGTGCAATTGCTAGCCTGGAATTGTCCAATTCCATGACAATTTTCATCGATTTTACTATAGAGATAATTATAAATACAACAGAAAGACTCAGTCACGGTGCATTTTCGAAATTGATAAATTCTTGTAAAACCTTCAGCACAAGAAGTAATTACGAATAGCATGAAAATTAAGAGGAATCTGATCATTAATTTGTCATATTATAAACTGTTAGGAAAGTTTATCATATTTTCATCAAGTTGAACATTAGCGTATTCCCGTACATTCTAAGATCTAGTGAATTTCCATAGAAATTACTTACCCATAAACTAATTTGAGAGCGTTTGTTCATAAGCCTTCAGTATAAGGAAGCAACTGCATTTGAGGAACATCGAGTAGCCCGGACCTTCCATCCTTATTAACAGAGCAAGGGCTGCAAAAATACCCGTACGGCGAAAGAAGCTCTCTCATTTGAGCCCTGAAAAGATGTACTCCTTATCTGCGCGACTTCTTTGCCTCCGTCGAGTCGCATTTGAGGCAGTCTTGGTGAGTCATTCACTATCTAAAGTACACGGCCTAATCCCCTTCCTGTCTGGGAAGCCGTGCATCGTTCTAATTATATCAACTTACCCATAACCTTTCGGAGAATCTGAGACTTCCCGAACTTCAAAAGTTTCAAATTGGCGTGTGTCACAAGGTCCTATAATCTGAGTCCCTGCTAGGTCAAGTGAGACTCAAGAAACTGCATCGCTCACTCTAGGATGGCGGCCATTAATGAAAACTGTTAGAGAAATTGTAGCGTAAATGGCCAATGAAAAGGATCGAGGTCTATCTCGGCTCTACGAAGTCCGCCATCTTATGAGGAAGCTGAAACATGGTTACTTGTGCTTGGGGGTCCGATGAAATTCCAGCAGAGGGATTAAAAACAAACTCAGCTCGAGATCCTTCCCCTAAAGAGTTTGAGGCTGGGCTATTCCAGAATAATTATTTTGCACGTTTTATTGGGGTAAGTGCTGAAGTTGGGCTGCGTGAAGCTTTCTAATTATACTTTTAGTAATAATAATGAGAGCATGCCAACCTCCATGTTATAGAGGAGATGATTTCTGTTGAGGAGAAAAATCTTAGCCTTGGAGAGATATAATTTGATTTTTTGAACATTTTGAATGTTTCGCATAACGAGCAGCCGTATAAAGTGACTCGATTGTATTAAGTAAAATAGATAAGCGATTGTTATTCATGGCTTAGTAGTGCGATATAAAATTTTTTCGAAACTAAAGTACCTACATTTTTTGATATGAAAATCTTCGGAGATTTTAATACCCATATCAGGCAAATTTTACAGGCACGTGCAAAAATTGTCTTCGATTTTTACCCGTGAAATTTTGTGTTTCAAATATGATTTCGGAATAAATATAAATAAATTACCTATGGTTGAATGCATAAAAAACGGTAGTCTCATGAAATGCACAACAATATTGGAAAAAATATTGTAATTAAAAAAATATTTTAGATCCTACATAAAACCGGTCCTTGTTCCAAATGGGCGATTAATTTTTGATTAATTAACTGTCAACCAAAAATCACATAATTTCTAATACGTTGTGCACATTTTGGTTACTTCTTCATAGCTAGTTTTAATGCATTACTAAAATTGAAAATTTTTAATTAAAAAATATTATTAAGTATTATATTAAATATTATTAATATTAAGTTTATTACGTTCTCCGGGACGAGGAGAGTGTCTTTATTTTAATATTTTAGCGCCTACAATTTTTGAAAATATCAAATTAAATATTTGTTTCTCGCCTTGATTATACCGGAAAAGATTAAACCGAAAGAAGCTTGAAACTTTGACAGTGTTGAGCATGATATTCGTCATGCATTCAATTAATCAAAATAATCTGTAACTTTAATTCAAAGACTTAAAGATTTGCGCATTTTAGAATCACTGTATATTTTTAAACAGAGGCCTAGTTTGAATTTAGCTCTTAGCTCTTACCCGCTTGAAATCGTAAATAGATAGGTTCTACAGCTTATGTTTTTTGTTGTAGTCTTGACTGTACTAATTACTGATTTATCTATGTGCTAGAATTTTCGAACTGATGATGGAGCCAGACTCCGAAACGTTTTCTTTAAAGATACTATGAATTTTTGTGGTGTTTTCTTTGCTTCTAAGTTTCTAGTGAATTTGCGATTCAAGCAAACGAGTGACATTATTATTGAATTTAAAGTGCTAGGTGACGTAGCTGCTGAGCTCGTCTGTGTATAATTCCTGATCAGAAGCCTGGTGATCGACCGTAGTAAATGTCAGGGAAGGTGAAGAAATTGATTAACTTACTTACGATTCCATCTTTGAGTGATGAAGCCTATTTGTAATGAAGTCTATGCTTCATCGGGGTTCGTTTCATTCGGATACTTAAAACATTTAGGAACACCAACAATTTAACACAATTTAATGGAACAAAGCAAGAAGCAAAATTTACATTAAGAGTTAACACCATACATCTAACTATCTGGCACATTAGCTACTCAGTCTGCCGATAAACAGGCGACATCTGCGAATTCCTTAAACAGAAAAATCTGCTGCACTTCTCCAATCTTCGAAGTAAGAAGACGGTTCACGTGGTGAACGTTGAGATTGAATTCAATTGTCAGAAATGTAATTTTTCTGACAACTATTTTTCTTGAATACACTGGTACTCCTGCCACAAGCTGTGTTACTTGTACCTATCGATATTTTTTTGGCGATTTTTCCCTACATTTTCCAGGCTCAAAGACAAGAAAATAATTTATTGTGATGTTTGTATTAATTTGTTTAGTGTCAAAAATACATTTTCATGAAATTTCTCCTTCCTTGCATTATTGAAGCAAAGGAAGAAAATCAAAAGTGAAAATTCAGATCTCAATATTAAAACCGAAAGTTTGAGAGTCGTTTGAGAACTGCCTCTATTATTCATATTCGTGATCTTTTATCAGCTTAAAAAAATTTGAAAGTTTACTGTTAGCAATACAAAATGGACTTTTTGAGCTACTTCCACATCTTAGTCGCCACAATGTCTGGCCTGGACTCGATAAATATATCCGAGGCGGCTTAATAAAAACGATAGTCTAGTTACGAAGTATCACTCCCCAGTTCTGAAGTGAGGCAAATCACTCTCTTATCTCCAGTACAGAAAATAAATAAAACTAAGCTCCTGCATGTTATCGCCTTAGATCATTTATTTTAGCATCAGACGAAGGCGTTAGGGACACTAGAATCTGAAGAGCTTTCATTGAGAACTCCCAACGAAGGCTTGCCCGGCTATCGTACTTGATGCAATGTACAATCCATCATGTGGATGTCATCTTAACTTATTCTTGACAGAAAATTGAAAATTTTGTGTGAAGCACTTAAAATAATTTCATTATAAACTCATATTCACATTGCAGTCAAACTATGCATTTTTGTTAGCTTTTGGATTAAAAAGAAAAAACAAAATTCTGCTTGAAAATTTATCCTAAGCGAGGAATTTCCTGTTACTAATGATTTCCACATCATTTATTATAGCTAAGGATTTTTTCGCCAACGATGCGTTTGAGACATATTGAGACATTTTTTTATCATTTAGACAAATTTCGTTTTCTTCATACAGTATTTATCTAATGACGAAATTTGTAAATTTAATGCGTGCATTAAAGTTGTATTGCAGAATATTACGATTACCCAATTTTCCATTGAATATCTATTTGAGCATAACATCCACAGAGATAAAAAATGTAAGCAGAAAATTAAACAATTGAAGGGGTTTGACAGTTTTGAATACATGATAAGTTTACGTACAATCACGGACAAAAATATTAAATGAAAAAACCTCACCCACAATATTATAACCTACGTATTGGGGTGGAATGTTTACAGATCGAAGCTTGTCTAAATCATTGACACACTGCGTCGAATCTAGTTTATTATTGAAGATATGGGCTAAGGTTTGTTTGAACATTCAACGTTTTTCAATATCATGACTTACAGTCTCATAAATTAGCTTATCCGTAAATTCTGTGCGAAATAAACACTAACAAAATCGAATGCAGCAGTCATAAAAGTTGAATATAAAATCCTGTAGAAGCTGAGAAAAATGATAAATTTAACATCAAGTAAATCTTTTAAGCATTGAACCAACCGTCAAAGCTTCGTAGAGTAGTTACGACTGCACCAGCAGCTGTAACCCTGGATTAGCCACCTGCAGCCATAAATAACAGTGAATTATCGGAATGAAATACTGACCGAATCTTGTGAGCTGCCTCCGAGAATTCTTTTTAATTTTCTGCAGTGAATAAAAAGCGAAATAATTAACAGAATTCCTACTGGCGTATAATATTAGTTCAGAAAATTTTATTTCTGTGGCAGTACCGAATGTTTAGTGTGACGTTTGCTTAGCATTTTCGCACTCATCGTAAGTTTGGCCAGTGGCGCTGGCCACACTAAGCAGCAGGCCCAGTCTAAGTGGTGGCAATAAGCAAAGACTCTTGACTGTATCAGGAGCGGCGTATCGCCATTTGCTACTGCTTAGTGTACAAGCAGATGCGTACTCAGGCGCAAGGGCGGCTGAGAGACGGTTTTAGCTTGCAATGCTCAGAACCTGACAACCTGTGCGATAAAGTTCCCTGGTCAAACGCAAACGAACTGGCATGATTACGTTCCCGTTCGACCACAGTATTGAAATAAATAGCACAGCAGCTGGGTTGGTATTGAAATGTATACTGCAACGGTCGTAGGGTCTCTGTATATTTTGGTTTGGTACGCAGAATGCATTCAGAAACATAGATGTTCGTAAATATTGTATGCAATTCATCGTCCTTCAAATGAATATGGATAGTTGTTTGGTTCAGGCGGCTTTGGATGAACCGTGGAAGGGTGAATTTTTTATTTGATTGGAATTATTGACAGAGTAGGAAATCTTGTGGGGATGAAAATGAAAGATGTTCGAAAAAAAGACGCGGGTGTATTCGAATACGATTCCATCGTTGAGATAAATATATTGATGATCAAATAACAGGATTTGAATGGTAATTTGACGGTAAATGTAAATGAAGTGTCTGTAAGATCACGTACTGAATAATAATAACGAGTGCGATATTATCGTGAATGCTGATTTACAACCCCCGATCAAGTTATTGAATGAGTTCATTCCGGGTGAAATAATTTGTTCACAACCTTCCAAAGCTGCATTAAAACTCAGTTTAGGTGTGGTTGCCTTAGAGAACATCATCGCAAACATTCATTCCCTAGACAAACATCGGCAACACAGAGATGAAATTACCCTAATCAAAAACAAACTACAGCTCATCAATATGCATGGAACGAAGATCCGAGTCTAAATCAAAGAGCAAATACGTGCATCGAGTCTCTCGATCAGGGGCTCGCGGCCTACGACCAAATAATCTGGCAGGCGCAAAGATTACTGACATTGATAATTAATCCGGCAGTAATTAAGAGCGTTGTTTCCAAGCACGGCCTCCATTGCTCGAGTTATTGCCAGAAGATTGGCCCTGGAAATTGACTCTAGGAACCTTCCTCGAGGGAAATAATCAAATTCAAACTCGGTAATGAATCATTTCGATTATAAAATTTCAGACTGTGTGTGACAACGCTGATTGTTAGGACTTATTGGGAGACTACGTTGCTGGGCGGAGGATTGAATTGGCATGAAAAAAATCAGGTATACGCGAAGATTGATCATGAATTTTAATGAACATAGATATAAAAAGCTTTAAGTCATGAATAAGTCTGTGAAAATTGAGACAGATTATTCACCATTGAATTTTTTTGTAGAAAATTTATCCAAGTGTAAAGTGGCTGAACATATGACGTGCGTATGGAACCTAAAGAATATAATATAAAGAAAGAGAAGAATGACAATTGACTAAGCGCATGCCAGGAAATTTTTAGCTATGATATTTGGCATCGTCAATAATATTTTCTGAACGTTGCCGTGATGACCGTAGGGGTGACAGGTGACAGGTAAGGTACAAGATAAGAAGCGACTGGAGATAAGGAGGAGGTGAGGGTGAGAGGAATGAATGAAGGAGGAGGAGAAGAAAGGGAAGTATACGGGGGAAAAATTAACTTTACGGAGGCCAGAAGGAACGGTTGAAATGCCAAAGAAGACACATGAAGACGAGCAATAAATGCGAGATCTTATTTGTAAAACAAAAGATCGTGTAAAATAAGATGATCTGAATCAAAGGTAAGGTCCGAAATAATATTTTAAATGGATTTTTTGTGAGAGAATTGGAATATAATGAAGACCGGATCTGAAAGAAATTAATATGTCATGGGATTTGTAGATAGAAAAGGAGACGGGGGAACATAAGGGGAACAAGGGAGGCCTGAAAGGGAATCTCGTGCTGAAAGTAGGGGGAAAATTCCGGGCTTGGACGGCCAGAAATTCATTAACAGCAGAAATTCAGTGACGAAGAAAATTGCTTTTTATGGATGTGTGCTCCGATGCGCGCGCATTTGATTGGTCAGAGATTGTGACGAATATTATTTTCGTCCTGGAGGAGACGGGAGGGAGGAAAGGAGGGGAGAGGTGGTTTCTTATTAAAAAATGTAGACTGAAAGTTTCCGAGTGTTACATATTTTTGTAGCTTTGGTTGGTTGGCTGGAGATGGTTGGAGGTGTACAAAATGTGATTCGGAAAGATCGATAAATAGCGGATGAATAGTTTTTCTTCACATATCAGTGTTATAAATTCAAAATAGGCATGTATCAAGCCCTTGGAATTTTGCATTTCATCAGTTTTCGTTTCTGAAAGGAATAATTTCAACATTTTATAGTTGGTGTGTTTGTTAACAATGTTCACTATATGTACTAGTTTATATTCACATTTTTAACTATCTCAATTTCTCAATAGTTAAGTTTAAAAAATAGTTAAGTTTATTTCCATTTGTCATTTGTGGTTTATTTTGACATTGCACTTAAGTAAAATAAAATAATACGTTTTTAGATATTTAACGACAACTGATACTGTCATTTGCTGGAGATTTACAACACTTTTTTGAGCAAAGCAGAAGCAAAAATTATAACTGAAATAATTTTCCCCCAATTTAATATTAATCAATAATATTCATTTGGTCCTCATGACATAAAATTCTCACGAAATAATGTTCGTTCTCTCCGTCAGCAAATGTAAATGTAGGAAAAACTTGTAATGAATACATTATAAGCTTATGATACTCCTAAAATTTCCCTTGATTATAAGCTTGCTATACTAATCCCGTTCACAAATTACTCATATTGGAGTGTTAGTATTTCGAAAACACGAATGCAATAGAGAGCTATTAGCCGTAATTTAATGTCAAGTGACAAGGTTCCGTTCTGAAGTATCAATAAATAGTTAGCTGCTATTCACCGATAATTGTTTCGGCTTGTGCCACAAATTTTGAATGATGTGTGCTAAAAATTCTCAATATTCATTGCTTGGCCACTTTACCTTCAAGCAAAATACTTGGAACTATAACAAGGATTCTGCGTCGGTCCTTCCATTGTATGCAGAGGAGCGCTTCGAAGGACGATATATTTCCTAGGATCCAAGTCTAATTAAAGAAAGGCGGGCGAAAATTCGTTTAATGCATTTGAGATTACGCTTTTTTTAGCGCTCGACCAGCCCTAAAGGAAGGACCTGGAATATAAAAAGCGGAACCCGACTGCCGGAACACTGCTTCTGGGATTTTCTGGCCTCAAGGGACGACTGCATTCAACACCAACGCGACTCGCTCATTAATCTCCGACATGAGATGAGCCGTAAACAGAGAACGTACTGGCTCATTTAAAAGGTTTTGATGTCTCGGGCTAAGATTTAATTAAAGAAATAATTAAAGCATGTCTAATAATATACGCTTAAATTAATTTCTAACGAATGTTACAGATCGGCTAGAAATTCAGCTGGAGTCAGATGTAGTTGATCTTTGCACGGATCAATTTAATTACTGAATATAATCATTTAATTCACTCAGCCCATGTAATAAAAAATTGAGAATTTGACGCTTTAATTTGAGATTACTCGGGTGAGTGAATAAAATGACTATATTCAGTAACAAAATATTGATCCACGAAAAATGAATTTCACCTGACTCAGCGTACCTTAAATTTCTAGCAAATCTATAATATTCTTTGGAAATAAATTCAGGCATATTGTATAGGACATGTTTTAATTACATGTCTTAAAAAAGTCCTACATGTCTTAATTACATGTCTTTTAAAAAGTGCGCTCTCAGTGCACGGAGTAGCCGCTCAGGCAAAAAATTACACTGTAGTTCATAATGTAAAACCTGCTCATTCAGTTTGGACTTTGCTCCAATTATTCGTGAAATCAGTAAGTAAAGTAAGTTTTGTCACTAAAATAAAAAAGAGAGAAGGAATATGCCGTTTCAGCGAAAATTTTTTCAAGAAATAAACGATTGTAATATCAAGAAGAAAGTATTATTCGATGGTTATCTTCAAGCAATGCTGATTTTTTATAAATTTATTTATTAACTGTCTTTTTAAGCTTTATGTTCAGGAAAAATAAGTGCACGTATTAAGGTTTAGACTGAATGCATATGGACAAAAGATTTTTTTATATGCAGAAATAGAACAGCGTGAGATATTTCTTGAGAAATCAAACAAAAACACCGCTATACTCACACTTAATATGACACTGGTTGTTACAAAGGAATCTACCTAACCCTTTACCCTCCTGGGTGGGTTATCCTAACCCTTTACCCTCCTGGATGAGTTATCCTAACCCTTTACCTTCCTGGGTGGGCTATCCTAACCCTTTACCCTCCTGGATGGGTTATCCTAACCCTTTACCCTCCTGGGTAGGATATCCTAACCTTTTATCCTCTAGGGTAGGTTATCCTAGACCTTCATCGTCCGGGGTAGGTTATCCTAACCTTTTACCCTCCTGGATGGGTTATCCTAACCCTTTACCCTCCTGGGTAGGTTATCCTAATCTTTTATCCTCTAGGGTAGGTTATCCTAGACCTTCATCGTCCGGGGTAGGTTATCCTAACCTTTTACCCTCCTGGATGGGTTATCCTAACCCTATACCCTCCTGGGTAGGTTATCCTAACCTTTTACCTCTAGGGTAGGTTATCCTAGACCTTCATCGTCCGGGGTAGGTTATCCTAACCTTTTACCCTCCTGGAAGGGTTAGCCTAACCCTATACCCTTCTGGGTAGGTTATCCTAACCTTTTATCCTCTAGGGTAGGTTATCCTAGACCTTCATCGTCCGGGGTAGGTTATCCTAACCCTTTACCCTCCTGGGTAGGTTATCCTAATCTTTTATCCTCTAGGGTAGGTTATCCTAACCTTTTACCCTTTGCACCATAAGACCGCGCTCCTTGTCATGAGGGATATTATTTCCTGAATAATTACGAATACTGTAATTATTAAATACTGTAATGTATTTGCAAGTCACTGTATTTACGACTGAAAAATAAAACTTTCGGTATTTAAAAATAAATCCTCGGTCTCTGAGGCAGAACCCATAACGAAGGGATAACTGTTTCCAAAAATCCACGGTAACGAAGCGTCACATTTCAGTTAAATTTGAGGGATGTCAGACACACATTCGATAATAAAAACTGACATAATTTTCAGATAACTATCGGATAACAAAATGGTACAATGATTCGTCAATATGAATGAGACATTCCATTTAATCTGAAGCAGAAATCTACAATGCATTTTACATGTCAGTTATAAATAACGAAGTTTTAGTGACAATCATCATATTTCAACAATATTAACCATTTTTTCTAATACGTCCTTAACTTTCTACTTAAAATGCCATTTTCAAACTTTTTAAAATTTTTTATTATAGTTCATCTACTGTCATGATTCTTAAACAACCTCACCAACTTTTCAAATATCTCCATAATAAAATATCAGCTTTAATTCTCGATAATTTCATAACTTTTCTCATACATTCCCATTTTTTCTAAGGACTAATTTTTTTTCAAACACCATCATGTTCATTATTTAATAAAATTCGCTAATTAGTTTCACAACTTGTAATTTTTCTCATTAGGCCACAGTTGACAAATGCATCAAATCCAAGTAGCTAGTTAGCAAATGTTATTCCAGTGATCATAGCTATTCCACTCGTGACATCTTAAATATTAGTATACAAAGCTTGTGTTATACCAGCGACAGCTTTCATTCAAGTGTCCATAGTCATGTTACTAATGACAGCTTCAATTCTAGTGTCCATAGCCATGCTGCCAGTGGCAACTGCACTAATAGTCAACATTGCCTATGTTAATAGTGACGGCTGTAAAAATAAGGTTCAAAGCCATGCTACTATAGACAGCTGAAATTCAAAAGTTCGTGACCATGCTACTAGTGACAGCTGCAATTTCAGTGTCTAAAGAAATGCTAAAAGTGACAGATGTAATTCTAGGGTGCCAAGGAACGCTACAAGTGACAGATGTAATTCTAGGGTCCAAAGGAATGCTACTAGTGCGAGCTGCGATTCTAGTATCCAAAGGAATGCTACTAGTGATATGTAATTCTAGTATTCAACGTCAAGTTTACCGGCTTCTCCAAGAAGACAAAAAAGAGCTTCTGATTGCACAGTCTGCCTTTTGCTGGTTTTGTGGCCAGATCCTTGAAATCGCGATATTTGTCGACTTCTGTATTTTTGAGCACAGTTTTTTTTGTTTTTAGCGCATTTTCTCATTTATGGAAAAAATGCACTACTGTGCTCGCCATGTCCGTCCGTCCGTCCGTCTGTCCGTCTGTAACTTCACGTTTTCGTCGACGAGAAAATGCGCTCTCTGTCACTCACTGCAGTGAGTACTGAGTTAGCATAAAATTTTACTCCGTCACTTAAAAGTAATATATAAACGAATTTCACATCTTGTGCGATACCATTTTCTTTGATTTTCTTGCTTTCTAGCGAATACAGATCTTATAGATAATTTTAATCAATTTGAAAATAATTGAAGATAATGCATTGAAAGTAATGCTATATATGACTGGCCCATAACTAAATACCAATGGAAAGTTTTAAACACTTAAAATTTATATTTTTGGTCATTATGAATAGTGAGTGGCAGATGATCACGAAAAAAATTGTGTTAAGTTAGAGCAGTAGAAAAATAGCAGGAAAAATAGAGTGACGATATTCAAAACCAAACTCACTTCATCATTTCACTCATTACCGTCGACTACTTTCTAGCCCCCGATAAATCTACAAAATGTTGATAACGCGAGCTTTTCTCGAGAATTTCAGAGAAAACAATTTTAACGGCCCATTCACGAGAGGAGGCTCAATACTGCGGCATTTCGCTGATATAAAATCCTCCTCTTTATGTGGCTCCCGAAATTTGTTATAGTCTTACACGTTCAAGAAAATATCGGCAACTTGGGGCACTTCCTGACAAAAAATAAAATACAGTCTCTCGAGATCTCGCTCGAAGCTTCTGCCAAGATTCAACAAATCCTTCTCAGCCTCCCCGCCTCAAGAAGAAACTTTTCCTCTGAAGTTACACCGTGTCCAACGATGAAAACGAACGATTTCATCTTCTCTCGACATTTTCTTCATTGTGTATTCCACAGAAGGAGTTAAATTGATTCGAGATCTCAAATTTATGGAAATTAAAGCGTTATTTCTCATGACAAGAAGACAGCCAGTGACATTCTGCCGCTGCTTGAATGTGTGCGCGCTGTCCTCGTTTTGTTTTTAAAATCTCAATTCAGATGGTAAAATATCCACATTGTTTCCCTCGCACTGTTTTCTTTCATACCACAAAGTAAGACATAAGAGTAAGTTCAAAATCTTTGAGAGATGCTTATACAATTTTTTTAAAGGCCAGCAAAAATTTTGCTATGCGTGCTTTCCATTGAAGTGGAGTTTTCATCATGGGCGTAAAATGTAAATTCATCAATGCGTATTTTACGTCAAGTGGGCTTTTCATAAAGTGAATGTTTCAATAAATATGATTTTCTATCCAAGTAAGTTTTTAAACGCGACTTTTATCGAAGCATTTTTTACATCAATGAGGGATTTTATTAATTAGGGTTTTTCGTTAAAGGTGGTTTCTCATCAATGAAGGCTTTTCACCAGTGCTGGTTTCTCACCAATGCATGTTCCTCAGTAACGTTTTTATGATCGTTTCGTTCTATGATCGAAGCTTCCTCCAATATATACGAGTTTAATTAAACCCTCGAAGAAAATATTGTGCACAAATTTACGCTGCACACTAAATGTTCGGTAAGAATGTTGAAAACTGTAATGACTTCACTAATTGCACGACTAACAACAAACACGTTTGTGCAAAGTGAATAACACTCATCACAAACTCAAGAATATTTCCAACTCTATGGCTATAATTTAAGAGTTAATTAACATAGCGGTAAGCTGTTTTCTTCACTTAAAAATCTATTCTATGGGACTATTTATCAGCATGAGCTTTAATTTATGAATCCAGAAGAAGTGTGTTTTCAAGATTGATCGCGCTCTTGGTTCGATGGCATCTAATCTACCATGAACCAAAGGTAAATTTACACGCGACTTTGGATTTTGCGAGAAGGGGCTTGACTACAATCCTGAAAGCGCTTAATGGACGAGGAAATAGATTGAATCGCTCTAACAAATAAGGTTTCTTTGTCGAACGCCTCACTTATGACCTGCTTCGCAAGTGTCTGCATAATGAGTTTAAATTAAACCAACAAGATCGCTCGATATTTTATCATAGCCTCATGAAAAGACCGCGTTATCTTAATAAGTTATTTTTTAAATGAGTTGCTAGGCTTTCTGGGGGAGCAAAACACTGCATTAGGTTTCTGCTAACGCTCTTTCCAGGCGCTATTGGTATAAATTCAAACTCTGATGAAATATTAGGAAATTCAGTTCGAAAACATAATAAAATTTTTTGTAAGCGGTAAAAATTTAGGAATAAATGCTTATATGTTTCGTGTCTTGAAAGCTGAAGTTATTCCTAATAATTAAGGATGAATAATAATAATTATTCCTAATAATTAAGGATGAATGTATTTGCTAAGGTTTAACTTTAAAAATACTGCAAATTATAATCTCTTTGCATGATGCTATCCGAGCGAATTCGAGATTGATTGGCGTCCAGCATTAATGGAGACTTTTTAAACACAGCCCTACATCAACTTGTTTAAAATTAATTTATACTTGCCACCATGTTTGAAATAACTGAGCCAAGCGTTCGCGAAATCAGCGAACATATTCATAAAAAAACATGTACTGCAGCATTTAATAACGTTGAACACGTTTTCGAGCCTTTATTTCAAGCAAAATTATATACGGAGCTTGAAAATGTATTCGTTAATGCGAAGTTATTGAATATGCGATGTACTGTCATTGACATCAAACAATTAAATTAGTGAGAAACTGAATGATTGCTTGCGCGAGTTGAAGAAGTTTTTTTCTTGAAATTGTACTTTTTATAGGGCAAATTTTTTAAATGCTTCATCACTCATTCTATCACGTGGGTGTTGGGGCAAAAATTGGGTGTTTCAAGAAATTCCATTGGTGCGTGAAAGTCGCCTCAGAAAGAGCATTTTGCAGCTTAGCTTGTTGTCGGTGATGAATGAACAATTTTGTTTATGTATTAAAAACCCTCCACGAATAAGATTTATTTGTCTTGAAAATTCTGATAAAATCTATAACACTGAATTGGCACAGTTCCGTCGATTGAGACAGAAGTTATTTAGTAACTTTAGCTAAAATTTTAATAAAGTTTTCCCTAATTTCAATAGTAGGAATAATTCATTGTCATTTACTTTAAATCCTCGCATGAAATTCATCGATTTTGAACATTAATTAACGAGATAAAGAATCACATCATATAACGGTTACTTGACGGGACGCAGCAATTAAAGTAATAAAGTTGGCTTTTAAAGTATGAGAGCAATTTCGTAAGGCAAGGCATCATTATCGAAGGTACCTAATTGCAAGAATTTGTTTAGTTATAAATTTATTTTCTCATTTTGCAGTTATAAATAACCGGATAACCATGCTTGAATATGACAGGATTAAACTTTCAAGTAGTTATTTGTAAAGAAGGACAAAGATCGGGGCAAAATATTCCATCAAGTAACGATCACCTCCCTTAAATCGTAAATTATTAGGTTTAAAGCACAAACTTCCATTAATAAAGGTTCATAATGCAGCAACGAACATGCTCTAGCTAGCCAGTTTCTCGCGCAATTTATAGAGCATTACACATCGTGTAAGATCACAGAGGCTAGTGAGCTATCTTGAAATTAGCACCGGCGTAAAGAGCGATTACTGGGCAGAAGCAGAGCTTCTTGCAACAACGATCCTTAATTTTCTTCCGTAAAGCAATGTATCGGCATAAGTCTTAGACTAATTAGCCTCCCTGTTGTTTGGCTCAGGCTTTCGAGGATACGAACTCCTGATAAGCGAACCCAGGCAACCACTGAACGTTCATCGAGTACTTGGTGTTATCTGGCTAAAAAAGCGCTCTTATTTAACTGCGGCTAAAAGTGATGATTAAGCTTTAGGCAGGAGTCTGCGACTTATATTCTGTTTTTAAAATGATTCCCTTAATTCTCGACTGATTTCTTTTTAAACATCTAGAAAATCCATAGAATAAAAATGGATTGCGTGATTGCACCGGGATTAACTTTATCGAATGGGTAAGCTTGAAACTTTTCTTCGCACGTCACGATTTTTATGCCTATAAACTCTGCTTTCATACGCACGTAGAAAGCTACAGCTTTGTGAATAATTCTCTTTTTAATAGATCAGGCATATAAAATTGAATAAAGTTCAAGTTGCAATCAATCCAGAATTAAACTTCAGTGCAAGGAAGCAAAAGATGATTTTGCAACTTTCATAAATAATTGTTTCGTAAATTGACTGAAGCTAGTGGTGTCACGAGTCTTGAATTCTTTTCTACAGAATGAAAAATGATCAATTAGTGATGCAGAAATAGCAGAAGATATTTTTATTTTTAATTCTCTTTACTGGTTCGTTTATTAAGTAGCTTAACGGGAGCATTCGTATATAGAATGCAGAAAAATCACTAAAAATTGCATACACTAATATATGATTTTAAATATTTTTGAGAGTTTGAAGTTGAATATTATGCAAATAACTGTTCGGGCGCAAAGAGCTGAACAAAACTTATGATTAAGGGTCATCAGCGTAACATCTGTCTTTGTGAGCACCCTGGGCAGAAACTTTAACCTCGACGGTACAAGCGCCGATACATTCCTAAATTTATCGATACTTTGAGAACAAGAGAAGCCGTTGTTCAGGTAACAGATGTGCTCGTCACTCATCAGAGAACACACGCTGCCTACACACAACTCTAGATGATAGGGCTGCTCTCGCTTATACGATTACAAAAACTTTTGTAGTTCTACTTAGTTGCCAGTAGGCTGAGTTCAGTGAGTTTTTTCGGTGAATTATGTAGCAGCCTAGTTTTACATTTAGTGTATACTTTTAGAAAATTTAATCAGATTGAGACATGAATAGCTACGAAGTGGAAGACTTTAATACATTTAGTAGGAAATAGGTTGTAATAAAAATAAATAATTTTCTGCCCATGCAATGCATAATATGGCTTAGCTCATCCCCGGCACAATATCTGCTATAAATGGAAAGATGGGAATGAATTTCGTAAATTAAGCAGAAGTTCACACAACAAGCATAAATTTTTCTACATAAGTAGACAGAATATCAGACAGAAAGTGATAATTCTGTAGAAGCGACCCAATAACCTGTGGTAGTTGTAAAATTCGAGAAATTAATTACTCTTCATCAAAGGAGCGATGATTGCCAGAAGAGGAGGATCCCAAAAAGTGTGAACCTGAGAATGGGTGTTGGATGAGAATTGTAAAAAAACAGGAAACGTCTTTGATCTTGAAGTTCAGCAGTCGTCGGAGCTCTCGGGACTCCTGGCATGAACTCTAATCAAAGCTTATAAAAATATGTGCCTTTTAATCCTGAGTCAAGCAACGGACGAGAAGCAAGGAAACTAAGACAGAGGGAACAACATTAGATGTAGGCAGAAGTGAAGTATGTTAAAGACATAATAATATGTTAAAGATATGACATCATATGTTAAAGATGTCATAAAGACAGACTATCATGACATCATTTACACTTCTTTGGTTCAGGACACGATTAGTTAGTGAATATTTCTAGAATTTTGCTCACAAATTTCATTAATGGATTATTTAAATAAAAAATTAATCTCGGGGAATTTAATAAATGTTCTTGTGTTGTGCTAGTAGGAATTAAGAAAAGTTTCTGCAAGTCGTTTACAATCCTTGTTTCCCAATCATTAGTACTCGATGTTGCGAATTTAATTCAGTTGATGGGCTTATTCGATTGTTTTATCCCGATTCTCTCTTCGATACATGGGATTTCTTGATTCAATCATAGGTGACGAAAGAAATGTTTTGCAACTTAGTACTGTTTAGGTGGAACCCTACCAATAGAGACACCGGATTCCGGTCGCTTTTGATAATAGTAGGTCTCTGCTAAATAGTTGTTATCTTTTCACACTCATAGTTATCTTTTCACTCTCATAGCGTGTAACTCAATTGAAGACAAGGTAAAAAACATATATATGTTTTTGTTTTTGGAATTTGACCTGCAATAAAAATCAGAGGTCATTTTTGATTTCTAATTTTATTGCAAATTGTGACATTAAATTATTTAAAAAGTCATCAGCCCTTTTGTCATGAATGAATTTTCAGCTTTCAAAATAAAAGAGCACTTGGTGAAAATTTTCGTCTACGTCTTTATTCACATTCACTTATAATTGGAGAAAAATTTTAAAGAATTATTGGTTTCGGCAGCGATAAAGTTCTTCCAAACCATTCTTTTCTGAAAGCAATGCTTTTCTAAAGCAATGAATATTATTATTTATACGAAACATCAATGTCATACATTATTTCATCAATAATCAAAACTCAAGTTTATAGCTATTAATTGAAAATAAATTGAAATCTTTGGAAGAAATGCATTTTGCAGAGAAAAATTGTGAAAAGAAATAAATCTAAAAGAACTAAACCTATGTGATGTTTGAAAAAGTTAGTTAACATTGGAATTATTAACCCTAATTGAAATAAATAAATCCATGACACACATTTGGCATTTAAATTCATCTACCTTTACTAATCGGAAGTCATTGTGATTTTGTCCTATTAAAAAAAATAAAAATAAAAAAGTCACAAATATTCTCATTAACCTTCGAAACAGCTTTTTAGTCTCGCAGGTTTTGCGGCTCACCAAACGCTGCTTAAAAGGAAAAAAAAGTATAACTCAGTACTCACTGCAGTGAGTGACAGAGAGCTTATTTTCTCGTCGACGAAAACTTGAGGTCACGGACGGACGGACAGACGAACAGACGGACAGACAGACAGACAGACAGACAGACAGACAGACAGACAGACAGACAGACAGACAGACAGACAGACAGACAGACAGACGGACGGACATGACGAGCACAATAGTGCATTTTTTCCATAAATGAGAAAATGCGCTAAAATGGCACGAGTTTGAGGAGAGCCTTACGCGCGCAGAAAGCCCTCTCCGGTATCTTGTTTTAGAGCCACAAGAGTTCCTCTCATGACCGGCGAGTGTCTGAGAAAAATACATTCTTTCCTCTTGATGAAGCTTAATAAGAGTGGAACTGGGGGCTCGACTTACCGGGTTTATCTTACATTGAACGGCCTCAGATGGTTACGAACATAGAGATGCTCGGATGTTCTTCAGATAAAGTTGCGAGCTTTAGAAGTTAAACACAATGGCTGACCCAACAAAAATGTGTGATAGATGTCATTCATTATTGAAGTCGTCGTACGGCCTTCTTATAAAGTTAGGTGAAGTGAACAGTAGATATTTTCGCAAAGTTACGGTTACAATGAAATCAAGGGAAGCACTACGTACGTTTATCGAACTTACCTTAATTGTATGAAGCAATCTTTTGGTGAATATGCTTCTAATGTCTATGCGATAACGTCAAAGCATAAAAATAAGGGAATGATTATAACTAATTTGATAAAACATTCATTAATGATTCATATAAAGAAACATTTTTATCATTCTTCCGGATTCAATATAGTTTTGATATCTTTTGGTCAACAACGAAAACATCAAAATGAAAAATTTGCACTCAGTCATCAAAAATAAATTTTTTCGGTTATTTCACTGTTCTCGAAACAATTTATTGCATTCATATTTTAAACATTTTCCTTATTTTGCTCATCGCTTTCTAGCAAATTAGCTCAAAATAATAAATTGATTGTGTTCTTGCCCCATTTTCATCGGTTCAATTTCATCTCTTCTTCATGCAGCAACGAAAATGCGAAGTACAGAAAATTCCCCTGCAGAAGATTTAACAGACTTCTTAAAAAGGACGCTCAACTTCCGCGTGACTATCAAAAAGATATTAGGCGAATTTTTTCTCTTATGAGAGGAATTTTACGACAGGAGTTTAGGAATATTTTTTTAATATTGCTGAAAGCTTTTGCTCGTGCCTTAAGATTAAAGAGTGAGTGTCAAGGGACCAGAGTTTGAAATCAAGCTCAAATGATTTGTATTCAAAATATTTCCATTTTGGCAATCTTGTTCGTTTACTTACCGTTTCATTTTTGTGAAAGTGAAGTCTAATGCAAGAAAATGTGAGACGCTATAATTACTCTGAAGGCGTAGAACGACGGTACGTAAAACTGGATATTGCTTGAGTTTCTTATTAAAATTTTTAATGTCTTCGTCTCCATGTTTTTTTGTTCAGCTGATTAATTAGTCGTATACATTAAGCAATAAATTTCAGTATTTTTATTGCTTTTATTCAAACGAAAGTTGATTTGTCAAAAATCATATGCATAGTATAACTTGTGGGACAACTTCCTTAGATGTGTCGTCTATTCCCTGCCCTCCATAACCCATATAAATGTATTTACTTTTATATCTATATACGTTTGGCGTCAGCATTTGGCTGGGTTCTGACTTGACAAAATTAAATTTGAAATTTGCCAAAGAACGACTCCAAACATTGCCTTAAGTTCGGTTTAATTTATTGGCAAATTACCCGGGCAGCTGCAAATCGAGTTATCGCCCATAACGGCGAAAAGATAATTCATTTACCGAATTGTGAGACGTAAATAGGGCGTAAACTTTTTGGCATGCCACTCTAGAGATCGAGTTACACAACTCATTGTTGGACTTCTACAAAAGATGCTGATGCAGCAGCTCGAAATTCTTCAGTTATTGAATAACATGAATAATATTTTAGTTAACGTCTTCCAAGCTGATTATATACAAGAGATGCTGCATAATATTCTCCTGAATTCCAGGCGAATAAATTTGCTCCGATCTAGCGGCAGACATCGCCCAGCCGAATGTAATCATTTTACACAAGGGAAAAATCGTGCCTTGAAACATCGTCTTCCACTTTTTCCAACATAATTATTTCTATCAACAAAAACTTTAGGCAATGATAGGTTATATTCACTAATAAGCATGCATTAATTGACGATATTTAGAACGATCGGAGGTTTAATTTTTTAAATTGAATTTACAGGGCACGCTTGTATTCGATTCATTAGTTTTGTTTGAAGTAGGAAACAAGGAAAGGTGGTAGGAAACCGAAATAGGAAAAAAGATCAAGTTATTTTTTTAGTTTTTAGATACGCTTACAAAATGCCTTGATTGAATTCGTTTCATTTATGAGTTGCAAACTAATCATTTGGAAACTATTGATATAGTGTTCAACTCGAACTGTTTACAAACAAATACTAGGGGCCAATCGATAATTCGTACTCGATAGTTCTTGCCCCGCGTTTCGCAGTGAAATCTACAATTGCTTGTAAAATTTGCAATCGTGCATAATTGAAAAAATTCACACTTGCACAATAAGATGGGCAAAGAAAAAATTAGTGTTTATTTCATGCCATTGCTAGGTAAAAAAAATCAGAGTCTTTACAATGATTATTATTGATGAGAGATTTTTCTCGTAACAAAATAAAATTGCATATAAAATAGTATTTGCAGTGGATTGAGAGATAGAAAAAAAGATGAACAGAAAGAAGGGCATAATCAATCATGAATGAGTATGAAATCCTACTTAAGCAGAGGCGGTGAATAAATATCTAATAATTGTGAAAAAAATAATTGTGTTGAGATACCAGTGAAAATAAATCCTGCGTTCAAGTAAAAATATAAATAACGCAAATAGAATAAAAAGCAGAAAATAGTTCCAGAATACTAATATAATTATGATGTTCCTCGTATTGAAAATATTATTGTGCATTTTGCAAAAAATACAGAAATAATTTTTCGTAGCTCCAATTTAATGTGTCTCGTGCTAATTAAGTTACATATTCACATTGAAATTTACTCTTTTTTGCCTCCGACCTAATTAGAAGGAGTGTGTTTTGTTCAAGAGTTTGTTCCGTTGTTTTTGGTCACGTAGAGGCAGAGTTTTCTTCAACACTCATAAGTTTGCTCATTAAATATGAGAACTTGAGAAGGAATTTGACAACTGAGTCTAAAGTTTAAGGACTCCTAGACTTGAGTGATCATTAGGATCCATCGTCAACTTGGGATGAACAAAGATTCTATTTCATCGTAGTTGGCGACAAGAGCCCTTATTGGAGGAGAAAAAAATATCTGGACTTGTATGGAAACTCGCACTGGAAGTCGTGCTAAACCACCCGCCAATTTCTAGCCAATATAGACTCTTCAGATTTCCTAAAAAATTCTAAAAACATTTATGAAGAACAGGATCAGCTTTTATTTCAAAATAAATATCAACTTCTTACAAAGTTTCACATTGAAAAATACAGATACAAAGCTCAGACGTTGAAGCAAGTTTTAAATCATTCACATGTTTGTATGAATTGCAAAAAGTCATAATTGAGCAATAATTGAAAAAATGTCAACGTTGAACGTCTGATGGAATATTTCACAAATTCATTCTTCGTATAGAAACACCAGCTTCCAGTCGTAACGTACAGCATTGGGATTTGAGAGAAACCACTCATTAATACGTGCGTTTTTCTACGGACACAAAACTTTCGTATAAGTAAGTATTGGAATCTTACATGCAAGTTAAATTAGTATCAGAGAATGCAATTTATTTATAATTTCCTTGTAATATTTTTGATTGAGTTTAACGACAATCTTAGCTGTCTTTGGTTGATCGAAAAGCAGGTTTTATAAAGATATTTATGGTATAACAATAAAATTTTCGTATGAAAAGTTACATATGAAAGTTTACGAAAGATTTGAAAAGTAAGATTTCGATGGATATAAGTACATTAGACGTGTGTAAATTCGAAACATACACGAAAATTCAATCTTCTAAATTACGCAAGTTTCATTGAAAAACTATTATGCAAATCGTCAACATAGTGCATTCTCTGGTCTTCAATTGAACTGCAATAAAAGAACATATACACCGACATTCTAAACTAACATACATCTTAATGCCCGTTTTGTTGAAGACCAGAGAGTAATTTATTTTTTTTGCGAACTTTATTTTTTTTTCGTTTTATTAGCTTGCGTTCAAGTATCATAATTGTACTCGGAAGTTTGAAGATAAGGTTTCCAAGGGACATTTATTCAATTTGGATGAAGTTCACTATAAGCATTATTCATCGTTGAGTAAAACTACAACTATTTTTGCATTTGAAATTGAATTTAGAGAAGATAGGAGAAATTAAATCTAGTATTGTGAATGCAACTCGATAAAGGAAATCTAAAATTTCTCCGAAAATATACCAAAAGTCTTAACGAGTGCGGTAATAATTTGATAGCTAGAGTTCCATATCTGATGCTGAGGTCTTCAGCTATCGCCAGTCCTGTAGCTTCGGAGCACCGCATGTTGATGCTGGTGAAGACTGCCAGCCAGTGTTGCGCGAGTGATGGTCTCGATGTAAGCCAACCTCATGCGATTTTTTGGTCTTCCGAACAGGAGGTAGCAAATGTGCTGACGGCATAACGGGGTCGTTGGCAAACCAAGGTAGGTCATGTTTTGAAGAAGTCAAAATCTTATACATATGTCACAAGAGAATTCATGAACTACATTCGTTTCTTCTACGAATCATGTTATTTTACAATTTTTTTAACAGGTTTTTGATATTGATGTTTTTGTACACAAAAAGTTTTATATGATTGTTTCGTGTTGTGCTTTTTTGTTATTTTGCAATTTGCAGGCTCCTCTCCGTGAGCCCGCAGAAATCCATGAGGGAGGCTCACATCGAGACCATCACCCGCGCGATACTGGAAGCCTGCACCAGCATCGTCATTCGGTGCCCGGACGCTTCAAGACTGGTGGTGAAGCACTTCGGTCACACAAAAATTAAAATTTAAGCACTCGTATAATTATTTGCCGTTATATGATTTCGAAAATTTAATAAACTTGCATTAGAAATAAATAAACGTATATTAGAACTTCGGTCACACAAAAATTAAAATTAAAATTTAACCACTCTTATAATTATTTGTCATTATATGATTTTGAAAATGTAATAAACTTACATTAGAAATAAATAAACGTTTATTAGAAAATCGCTCATATAAAAATTAAAATTAAAATTTGAAACGTTTAAACAATTTCGGTTTCACTCAATTCTGTTTACTGAAAAGTAGCACAAATTAAATAAAATATCTTTTGAAACCTATTCTTTGAACTTCCGAACGCAACTAAGAATTTTACACTCAAAATTGAGAAATGCTAAGAGAAAACTATTGTTAAAAATTATTCTGCGTCTTCAATAAAACTTGCAAGAAAGAACAACTACTGACCAGCTTCATCAAATAGTTATATCCTAGAGACCTAGACTATAAACACTTCAACTAAAAAAAGTGAATGAAAAAAGAATTTCCAGGTCAGAAACCAGAACCTCATAACAATAGATATAACATAAGTTAAATTAAATCCATAATTTTGCATACTAGTATTGCTCGTTCATAATTACAGGGTCTATTTTTTCTGAAAAGTTTCTTGCTCGACGAATTGAAGAAATGTTCGTCGGCGACTTGATTCAAGCGCTTGGGGCGACTAAAGTAAGAGAGAGGGAAGTTTGTCGGAGCGACGTGGGGTTAGATGAGTTATCTTGCGATGGTTATTCGTAAAGTTCTGATCGACTTGTTTAAAGACTGGAGCTTGTGCACGCATAGACTCGCAGCGTCAGCATGTTGCAATGCTGTAAAAAAAGTTGCTCGCTGCGTCCTGCTCAAAAGGAGCGCTCGCCCTCGGGTATAGGATTTTATTTATTTATAGGCAAACTAAATTAAGTATAGTTTTAAAAATGTGATTCATGATACACTGAATTTTATCAATAAGTTTAACATAAATTTATCTGAAGAAACTTTAATTTCTATATTAAGTTGCTGATGTTTCTTTTTCAAGCCAATATGCCAGATTTTCTGCTTGTGATAAAGTTTTATTTTAAAGTGCGCTGTATCTATAAGGTCTTTCCTGAATTACATATATAGGCGGTTTTGAAGTTTTAGAATTATTTGCCGTTTGTAGATTTTTTCTATATCTATATATGGAATTCCAGGAACGTTAATTTAAAGAATTAATCTGGTGGTACCGATATTGTTTGATTTAAAATCTTAAATAAATTAAAAATGTGGAATGAATTCGGCAGAAACCATAAAATGTGCATGGATCTCGGATTCTCTAGCGCCTGAGACTGCATGAGCTCACTTTTCCGCCAGGTGATGTATTATACTATCTACGATTTTCCTTTTCTAACGTAAAATCAACTAGTCAATAAAACAAAGTAATATGAACAGCCGAAGTTCTATACATGCTGAATATATTACAAAAATTGAACTTGCGGGATTCTTTCTGTGCTCTTAAAACGATTCGACTGCTACTCTATCTAAGGTGCAACTTCGAATTCAAGCCTTAAAATTTTGCATGTAACAAACATAAAAATGACGCTAAATAGACTGAATGAAAATACAGTCGTAAAATTGTACAGAATTCTTCGCTTGCTAGATAGAACAGTATACATTTTTTTTGAGAACATTTAAGTTCTGTTCATAAGGTGGCAGCAATGCAGAACAGCGAGCAATTGAACTTTCTTGTGCCTATCCATTTGTGATCTGTTATCCGGTTTGCAATTTAATTCGACAGCGCTGTCGCATGGAGATATTTCCAATTTTATGGAGCAAATGCAATCCGGCAAGCATAGAATATATGAGTATCGTGCTTTGCGCAGTGCACTCTTTTGAAAAACCTCGAACAGCAAGCACTATTATACTTTATTCAAATGCAATGCTGGTTTTGTTGAGTAACTTGTATTTACTATAATACTCGCTGCAGAAACGAACGAAGTACAATCAATGAAGCAGAAAATTATTTACTAAGAAATGTACTGCTAGGATGAGATTCCTCAGTTAATAAAAGATGCGGAGTCAGCTTTATTCATAAAGCACCTTGTTTTCCAAAGCGTTTGCTATCTTTTTTCTATAACAAGATAATACAATTTCGTGATCAGTCCCTGTACAAAGTAGAAAAAGAAAGAAATTTCATTATTGACCTGCAGGAATGATAGAATGATAGTTTTCGGAACTGGTAAAAAATTTGTTATCACTTCTTGGTCAATTGATAAAGTCATCTGAGAGGAATTAATTGTGGGATTACTTTTTGAATAGTTTGAGTCCTAAGATTTGGTAGACAGGAAGTTGCCACGCACGCTCAGCAAAACATTTAATATCTGCCTTGAGTAACACAATCCCAAAATTAATTGAGTCTAGTTAAATATCTTTAAATGTACGTAGGTACATAAATTACTAAACTAAAATCATCAATCTTTCTTCGCCAATCGTCGTCCCTATTAATACAAAAATTAAAAATTAGTAATTATTTTTTTCTCATCCATGATATGTCATGCTAATTTCGAGAATTGTGTTCCATTAAGCTAAATCAATCGTTAAGGTTCCCCAGATGTTACTCGGACAGCTTCTTATAGCAAAGACGCGAGCCAAAGTCTGAACCACCAAGATTTGGTTCTCGCGTGATCGGGCTTTGTTTCCTCGTCTCTTTGATGGATGTTTCCTACGTCGTTCTTCTTCTTTCCTTGCCAGACAACTTTCTAGTCCTGTATGATAATCGATAGAGCTTTGAGCCTGGCCCCATTAGGGTATTAGCTGCTTAGTGAGCGTACGTACATGTATTAAAAGAAGGAGGTAACTTTTGCTCCAGTCCATTGGACGGGCTTTGTGCCTCAGCCGTGCGGCCAATTTCGTCTATTGGTCGGATAGAGATATTGGAAATCTGGATGTATGAACTTGGGCCCGCTAATAACCTACGTTAGTTTCAAGAACTATGCTTACATAACTTCAAGTAAATTCTTGAATATTTATATGAAATAAATGAATTCGAAAAAATCTGATTAGAGCGATACAAAAGTGATAGAGCGAGTGAAAATGAAAATGAAATAAAATGGCTCATACATTGTTGAGACAGAACTAAGAGAAATTAAAAATAATGAAGTTTTGAATAATTTATAATTTTTATATATATGATGCATCTCAATTTGCATATTTACGGCGAATCATAAATATTTCTGCATACTGTTTCTTTTTCTGACGTATTACTCCAATTATGTACTGAAATAGATTAAACTATAATTCGAGAAACTTTATTCGTGTATCCTCAAAATAGATTGACCTAGTATACAGAAATTACAGCGAAGTATACAGCGTAAGTATACAGCGTAGAAATTAAGACTTGCTTCAAATCGTTTGATGTTCAATTTGACGGGCTGAGTCTATAGTACTTTTTGACTGGCGGTGAGCGAAATCAAACGAAAAGAAATTAATTATTTTCAGCACAAGATTGTTATCTCTTGGAAAATCTGTGAGCGACGTCGTTCTCATGGGCACACTTACGTGGATGAACATTTTTAATTCCTGCACCCTCTTCTTTTCTTCACAAATATTTTGTAAAAAAATTCATTATCTATCTTGCAGCAATATCGTTGGATTGAGGTGGCAATATAAGAAATGAATTACTCGGCATTACGAACTAATTGCTATTTCTCGCAATGACCAAGAACTGAGTGCTGTGATGATTCTCATCCCGTCTCATAAATTGCTATTTCTCGCAATGACCAAGAACTGAGTGCTGTGATGATTCTCATCCCGTCTCATCCGATGATTTGGCAATTCAATTATTGCAGCGTCTCAAGCAGCTGAATAATCTGTTCCTCGATACACTCTGCAGTCCGCAAAGGAATTAGAATCTTGTGAGGAACGATACGAACGCAATTATCGTAATGAGGCCAGCCATGAATTTTTTTAGGACAACGCTAACGAACTTAAATAATTTCCTCCGTAGATGATTTGCATTCGTGAGACCTCACTCATTATGAAAAAAAGGAAAATTCAGGGCAAATTTCCAGCATTTTAATTACGTGCGTGATGATCACGAATTTAAACTCTTCACTTGTTTCAACAGAATATAACAGCAAAATTACTTAGTTATTATCTCACTTAGAAGAGGATTTAGAATTACGTCAAGGGTTTACTTGAATTTTCTGATGATAGCTGCCATATCTGGTAGCCAATGAAGGCCCGTTATTTGTATCGGAGGGCTTTGGTCTGACCTGCATCTTGGATGAGAAACTGGTAACGAAGTTATCATCCTCCTCATCATGAGGTTGAAGCAGAGAGAAAATTCAGTTAACGACTTCCCGAACGCAATATGACTTACATTTGCTTCCTATTCGCCCTTCTAATTCAATTTGGCATTAGAGCGAGTAGACTCTGATGAGGTGACAATGCTCATTGCCCAGACGATAATGCATTGCGATTACGTTCGAGGAGGCCAGGACGTGTATAATTGAATACATGTAGGGACTTCTTGATGACTATATATCGAGATTAAAGTTAAAGAAGACACTGTTAACAATTTCAAGCGTTGACAATTATTTTTAATGTGGAATCCGGAGATTTTGTCGGAAATACCTAAAATACAGATTAGCCACTACTAAAAATATTATATATAGATATGTTACACATAAATATATAAAAATATTTATATATAAAAGTAAAGTGTTCAAATTCTTCAGGATTTTATGCGTTGACCAAAGAATTTTATTAGTCACATTCAATACCCGAATTAAAACCTTTATTTTCATTCTTTTAAAAGCATACTTTCAGTTAAACTCCGTTGAAAACAAGAAGAAATTATGCAGATAATAAACTTTCAAAACTAAGATTGCAGGTTGAATGAAAAAGCATGAACGGAAAGTTTTATGGCTGATATGGAAATGAAATGGTACGCGTTTCTAAACGCAGGTAATCCAGCTAACTCGGCTGACTGTGAGTCCAATTTTGAAGGAAGCTCCTGGAAGCTCCTGCGTTTCTGGCGACCGTGGCCAAGACTTTTTCTTCTCAAGAAATATTTCTGGCAAGGAATATGGAAAAGTAGCTGGAATATTTTCCCCCAAAACTGCGCTTCCTTATCTTATCATGAAAATATTCCCCTCTCTCTTCCGCTTTGCTCCGGTGTCTTTGGTTGAGGTCCGTTGAATTTTCGGGCGCGCTCTATTTTAAGACCGCGATTTTTCCCGGAGATAGAAATCCCGAAACTACCTGATAAAATTAACAGAAATTCTGGAGAACAGAATTTTGTAGACTAATACGAAGGAAGTTGCGTCACTTCATTTACTACAGAAAACGTTTCAAGGAATTCAAACTATTCTTTGCTGAAAATAATCCACAGAAATACAAGCTCATTCGCAGAAATCCTAGTGGTCTCTAATGGATATAGATGAATATTACTTTATATATTATTAAGTTTTTGTTATTTAGTCGTTACTGTTTGATGCAAGTTAGTTTCAAATAACTCATCCATCCATAAAAATAATAATTGATTTTAGCACCGAAATTTGTTCTTTTCACCAATGCAGCTTCGTTAAAAATATTTTGACATTCAATTTTTGACCCTGGAGTAGAATGGCTCCTTCTGTTAATGCAAATGAAATACTTTTTATGATAGTAAGGCATTGCCGTTCTATATTTATTCATTATTGATCGTTTTAAAGAAACAAGATACGTGTTTTTTAAATCGTTCATATTTTTTATTCTCTAAAATCCAGATCTCATGGAAATTCAAGAGATCAATACATCCTATATCATATCAATGTGGGCGACATTTCTATCTTGACATTCGGCGGGGAGATAATTTTCATTAAATTAGACTCAGTGTAGGCCCAAACTTATAGATTGGTGCACGCACCAAGTATAGAAGACATACATAAAAAGCGTCCATATAAATCCAAGATCTGATGCAGCATCACATAGGGATAAAGTGTAACTCTCTATCAACTCCCTGGCTAACCAATGTTACGTATTAGCTGATTGGCTGTAATATCTTTGACGAGTACATAAATTCGTTGGTATTCTTTGCCGCTGCGTGTAATTATTGAGCGAGCTCTTTCAAACCTCAGACGGAATCAATCAGATAGATGCCTCAGCATCGGATGGCAAATCGTTTGTTTTGGAAGTCTACATCAAAGTGCAATCTACAGAACAGCAGCAAATCCGTCAAGCTGAAATAAATTCACTGTCTCGTAAATGGCGTTGCGTGTCATCTACAAATGGCATGAACACATTTATTCTCTGCTGACTACTCACAAGAATAAAAAAGTTAGGTTTACCCGCAGTCTCCGAAACGTCAAGCGAAGAAATCTGATCATCTTCGATTTCTTTGAACGTTGATGTCGGATTGCCGTATCAAACAAACGTCACACTGCTCCAATTTAGAAGAAATCGATTTCATGAAAATTCATTGGAAAGACTAATATGTTTTACAATTTTCTCGATGCTTTAAGAATATGCATGGTTCTCGATACGAAGAAGTGTTAAGGACACATGATTAAATACTATTCAAGTTGCTCAGAGCGTATTGCTAAGCTGCTAATAAGCGGCTAATTTACCGTTAGGAAATTTCCCCTGAAAAAAGAATCGAACTAAAATCTTTTCCAACACGTTTCAAACCAAGATAGATTCTTCCAGTATGTATTTTTATTTGGATTTGATAAATTTTGTAATAAATTGATTCTTTGGTAAATAAATGATGAATTCTTTAAAATCCTACAATATTATAGGAAACTGAATGTAAAATTTACAACCTTCCGAGTGTAATTGAATTTAAATGTCCTGATACAGCGAGAAAACCCAATCATATATCATAAAAGTTCGCACGCACCAAAATATTCAAGAGAAACTTCACTTATACGACTACCTCAGGTTGGATAAATTCTTCGTATCCAAACAAAAGAGAAGAAAGAAGACAGAAATGCTGAGGAAGACCCGATATCGGAATAAAAACTGAATCTTCGAATGAAAGCAGTCAACATCGCGTTCTGTTTATTTTCAAAACAACCTAGGCCACGTTCATCGCATATCTATGTTAGATTTTCAGACGGTGAATTTCTGAACAAAAGCTCTCTAGTTCGCGGCAACGGCAAACAAGAGCTAGAGTCTTTCTGCTTCGCAGAGTCGTTAGAAAAGGTCTTCAAGTATGATTGGAAGTCATTGTCAACATTAAAAAATACGGGAAAGGCAAAAAGTGTAGCGCTATTATTGTTTTCATAATCCAGTAGAAAGACTCTATCCAGGCAACGCATCTGGAAAATGGTGTGAGAGAACTACGAGATTTTCCGAGTCAAAGACTGGACGGTCAGAGCTCCGGGTGGCTGCTGGGAATGCTCGTCCAAGAGATGATGGTAATTACATCAACTGGTAATGGTCCCCAGGAATCCACTCCCAGCCGGTATTTGGAGGTAATGTAACGGCTCATCAATTTTAACATTAACTTTTGCTGATTTTGTTTAACAACATTTATTAATTATTATTTTGCAAGAGATTATGGTAATTAAATCAACTAGTGGTGGATATGGCCACATGAACAAGCTCCCCTCGATAATTAGTGGTGATCTAAGGGCTCATTAATTTTAACCTTTAACTTATGTTTGTAATGACATTTATCATTTTATGCAAAATCTGAATAGAATAACTATTTTTCCGTGAGTCTTTCCAGGAGGAGTTAGGTAAACAGTTTAAAACTTTTTTAAGAAAGTCAAACATTCGTTATATTATTTAGATAAAACCTATGCTCTGAATAGTTCCAGAATTATGACTAAATAATTATTTAGGTATAAAATTTTTGTGCAGTGTTGTAGTGATGACATGTAATATTGAAGTCATATATTAGTGTCAAGGTACAGTATGTCAAGCAGGTGGTACATAGATGGATAATTGCATAAATTGCAATATGAGGAAGTTGTAAGATTTATATAACGGCTAAAATCTTTCGAAAAAGTACAATTTTCATTGGTTACCTATGATAACGAACACAATAGTTCGGTGCTCACGAGAGTGGCATAGGATAAAATTCCCAGTTTACTTTATCCCTTAGAAATTCCAATTCAATCTAACAAAATTCTATTTGACATCATTTATTTCAAAGTTTTCATGGGAAATTCAATGTAAATGCGTCTAATTGTAGCACGCTTTAACAGTAAAAATTATTTATCATGGTTCAGATTTAGTAGGGATCGAGTTGAGTTGTTGTGTTCGCGGTGTAGTCGAGTTGAAAGAATGAGACGACAGATATGTTTTGTAATTGTAAATATGAATGAAAACGAAACACATTCAATCAATTGGTCTAATTCAGACATTCACGAATAAATAATACTAAATGAAATGGATGGTTTTTTATTAAAGTGAACAAAAATATCCCCATGCTTACTTACAAAATTCTACGTAAGCATCCTACTAAAATGTAATTGAAATTCAGTTCATATATACTTTTATGTTTTAACAGAGGTTCCAAATTCTAGAAAAATTTTAAAACAAACAAGTTATACCTGTATGACCGTTTTTCAGGAAAATATTTGATTTATCATGACAAAGCCTTCGCACCTAATTTTGACTAACAATAAATAATCCATATAATTATATTATTTCGTCTTTCCAATAACATAGTTACGGCTCCTACCTTCCTCTATCTAGAACTGCAGCAGCTTTCCGTCATTTTGTTCGCCCCAAGAAAATTCTTTTCGATGCGCTAGAAATCGCAAATTCCAGCACTGCGTATCTTCTTCCAACTTTAGAGAAAAATATCGCCGCATTTTTCGGTAATTCTTCACAAATTTTTCTATTTCCTTCATTAAAACTTGGTCTCCTAAGACCATCATTCTATTTCTTTTATTTGATAAGCCCTGCAGTGAGAGCAAACTCTACGGCAGCTTTACTCCAGAGAGCGAGGGCGGGTCATCCAATTTCCTTTCCAGATTTTCTTAACACAAATTTACTACAGTGTCCTCATGTAGTTTTTTGCTCTTCCTTATATTTTTTTCAGTGAATTTCATCGTAAACCTTGACAGGCAGACGACTAAGCAATGATGGCGAAACTATGTACGCACAAGTTTGGAATAAAGTAAAGTACTGAGACTTTGGATTTAAAGTAAAATTGAGTTTAAAATGAAAACCTTTGCCCACGAGAGATAGGTTAAACCCGAGCGCGGCTTAGACGTCTGATGCGATTTGGGTGTTAAGATGATTATATCGAAAATGTTTGTAATTTAATTCAATATTCCTATTCTTTACATGATATAATATTTGTAATTTCAATTAAGAGTTTTAAAGGAATTGTGGGGTTTAAAAAACAATGTACTACCATCACCTACTTTTCATATCTCAAACGAAAAAGTCAAAGAAATTTAATTTTTGAACTGCTAGTATTTTTCTTCTTAATTATAAGTTTTACGTGGAAAATATGTATTTAGTACACGAATTTTCAAAATTAATGAATGGTCTGTGGTCCATGCACAAATTTTGAATGTTAAGAATTGGCCTAACCACCAGGGCATTTTCCAGGCAAATAATTTTATTTTCGCTAGAATGTTAAATTTATTTAAAACGGTCGTAAATTCGTTTGGGCATTACCTTTATTATTTCCTTTGCCTTTATTGTTTCTTTCTATATTTATATTTACAAATTGATATATAAATATGTTTATATTCATAATTTGTACTTTAGCCGGAAAAAATTGGACAGTTTACAGGACACTGGGCACTTCTATGGACATTCTTTTATCTGGAAATGATTTTTTTTGTTTTTTTTTGCCAATGAAATTTCTCAAAGCAAAATTATCGGACATGCGTATCACAACTCCACCTTCGTAATGGTAGGGCTAGGTTAAGTTAAGTTTGTAAAAAGACGTTATTACAAACACTATGCTAATATTACAGAGTTTAGTTCAGGTTGTCATTTTTCAAATATAAATTAAATACATAAAACTCAAAATAATCATAGTCATGTCAATTTCCAATTATTGTTAATAGAAGTAAAGAAATATATTTTTTTATCCATACATGGATAAAAAGGGCAATATTTCCATCTAGCTTGTGACATTAAAATCACTATTAACAACGGAAGGAGAATAAATAAAAAAGAAAAAGTTCCGAAAGTGAAGCACTCCATGCCGATTTTTTTTATATTTTCCGTTGATAATAGTAATTTATAAAAGGGATGGTGCTTCTGATTTATTTTGTCATTCATTAAAGCTTTAAAATATGCACCAAATAATACACAAGCTTCAATCAAACTTGTGCTGGTTTCGAGCTCATCAGCTCTCTGTAATGGTACTTTCCTTCATGCAATATGAGGTTAATATTTCAGGATAATATTACAGAGCGACATTTCTCGGGGAATTCGCGTAAACAAACTCTGTATGGGTGTTGATAATAATTCTGCGCACCATAAAGCGTTGTGCCAGGCAAAGACCTTAGCATATATCTTGTTTTATTAGGTTGTTCTGGCAAATAATGGCGAGTTACGGTGAATTATTGGCCAGCCTATCCAGCAGTCTTTAATGTGCAACAAACGACTGTCCCCATAGCTCTTCTGATAGTCAATAATGAGTTGAACAAATTATAGATCAGTCCATTCGGTAAGGTAATGTGTCAGATAATTTATAATTAACATTAAAGATAATAAGAACCACGATAAAGGCTTTTATCTGGTTCTGATTCAGAACATAGCCTGATGACGTAACACATTAAAATTAAATTGAAGAGCTGCTGTACATGGCCAACCTATTCTGAAACACACTCATATCAAAACTGTCTAAACATTGGAAACTTTTACCATCGAATTTCTGTGTTTTCTGTGTTTTGTGATTATTCTATGTTTTCTAATAAGACTAACCCTTGCCAAAGTAAGTCTTCCAATAAGATTAATTGCTAAAGTAATCTTGAAAATCTGAAAGCAAAATTAATTATGTATTTCATTATAAGATTTACAGCTACCGAATTAAAAATTAAAGCTCAATTATATGAATTAAAAACTCAAAAGCTCATGAGTAGACTAAATTTACAAATAGAATGAATAAACTCTAAATCGCAAGAAAACTCTCACTCATCATTCAAACAATGTTCAAAGATCGAGCAAGAATAAAGATAGAAAGATTCTGGAATATTATGCGCTGTAAAATTTGGCGTTCATTCTAATAGCCTTACATTATGGATCTCGCTCTCTAATTCGTTATAACTTATAAGTTCTCCTGCTACGACACGCCAAGTCCATAGCAAAAAAGTCTGATAATCTTTCGATATTAAGTTCATGGAAAGAGCAAAGTACTCTGCACTTCGCTGTAGAAGCCACCTTACATCTCTGTAACTGTGTGTTACTTACGTTGGTTGGCATATGAGCGTAACTGCGCTGCGTTGCCGCACATTTCCCAGAGAATTGATTCATTAATGGGATCAAACTTGCAGAGGCTTCTTTTGCACTCCTAGAGCTTCACGGCAGCACATTGCAAAAATCGAGACGAAATTTAGGCCAACTTTGAAGCTTAAGCTCCCGACAAAATGAAGCAGAAGTATATTGCTCGCGTTCCTTATTGAGGTAGGTACTGAAGTATTTAGTTTATCAGTTAAGATGATAGCTCTAACGTACCGTAACGCATTAAAAACGAGTGCACTCATCGCTTAAGCAAAATGAATTCGCGCAAATGGACTCAAATGGGATTAGTATTGATCACTCTTGTTGAACGCGAAATGCGAACGCGTTGTCGAGATATCAAAACAAATTGATGTAAACAACAAATTGAAGATATTCGCAGGCACCAGAGATATCAATTAACGCAGATTACTGGTTACCTCATAGCGATGCCCGGGTTATACATCAATATTGTTTCATGCTAATTCTTTGTCAGAATTTAACTATAAACATTTATATATATATTGCGTATTAAAGTTACAGGTGATCCCACAGGATAGATAATCCCTAAAATTCGATAATCTCATGCCGAATCTCGTAATTCTGAATCCCAAAATCCACATCATCTAGAATCACATCATCTAGAATCACATCATCTAGAATCACATCATCTAGAATCACATCATCTAGAATCACATCATCCACAATCCCATTGTCTAAAATCACATCACTCACAATCCCGTCTGTCCGATCTAATGCCGTTATCGATCTCAAATCTGTTTGTCAAGTATCACGTCATCTACGATACCGTCACGATGACGGTATAGTATGGCATCCAGAATTCCGTACTATCGTCATCTTAAATATCGTCTTCCCAAATCAAGTTAACAGTTATGAGATTAAAACAACGCTAACATGAGAAAGTAGTGTTCGATCCAATATGCATGGATCGAATACTATCCAATAATATCTGAAAGCAAAATTAATTATGTATTTCATTATAACATTTACAGCTACCGAATTAAAAATTAAAGCTCAATTATATGAATTAACAACTCAAAAGCTAATGAGTAGACTAAATTTACAAATAGAATGAATAAACTCTAAATCGCAAGAAAACTCTCACTCATCATTCAAACAATGTTAAGTTAAAATTATTACATTGAAGTTTCAACCTACCATATATAATGTGGAAAATTTAATAGAGTTATAATCATTTCGCACTGCTTAAACTACTGTAAACGTCGTCGCACTACAGACAAAAATATTATCCGGATTTCGATTGCGATTGCACTTCAATGTGAATTTCAAAGAACACATTTTTGAATGTTTTCACGTTAATTGCAAAATAATTATATGAAGCGCGAATTCAATCCTACCTTGACCAAACGTTATCACAAGAAATTTAAATGTTGATGAACTATAACCTCCTCTTTCAACCTCATTAAACTAACAATTAATAAGGTAAAATTCAACAATTTTTCCGCGCAGCATGAAAGCAGAGGTAGCAAAGTTGAATTTCACAATTTCATCATGAAGATATCATTCACATTATGCGTCAATCATTTGAAGTCTTGAGCGTTCTCGCCTTTTCAAATAATGTTGAACCTCATTTTAATAGTTTGTATGTGTTGTCTCTTGAAAATAATTCAAGGTGCAAAAACTATCTGTTGATTTTCAACAAATGGAACCTTGCTCAATTTAATTGATTGGTGCTGCCATTCGAAAAATTTATAAAGCTGCAATATGAAAAATACATACTTTATTTGTATAACAAATGAGAGGATCATTTGCTTTTAACTCAAATCAACCTATTGTACTGAGTTTTAAAAGTTTGAAACATTATTTGAATTATTAGAAAACTGTAAGATACCTTCAAACTGATCGTTTCTCATGGTGCTTACAGCGTCACATTTCGAAGTAAATGGAAGACACTTTTTCTTGAGCATAAGCCTTTTATTTCATTATGTCGTCCTGTTCTTTTCCTGCGGCGTTTCTTGCTATCATACTAAATTACAAAATGAACCTGAAAGTTTAACATTAGCGAAGGGCTAAACACTGTATTGCACTGATTAGCAATTCGCTGCTTTCGCCGCGTCTGCGGCACCGCTGTGAGGGGAGCTAGCCGTTGGTCCGAGCCTTAATTGGTAGCTTAGCTTATTTATTTGTGTAGCCAGAAGGAGGTCGCCGACCAAGGTGGTGCTCCCAGCACGGCCTTAGGCTGGTGTCCCAAAATGAACTCTAGGTATGTGTTACCAAAGGGGATCTGAAGGTCTTGAATTCTAGTGTTAAATGGATGCTCTCTACTCTTGCTTGTATCCTGGAAGCTGTTCGAAAGGTCGGTTGCAGTAACATTAACTTCAATCCTACGTCTCAGCAAGCCACTAGAGACTGCCTGAATTCTAAGTTAAATTCTCAAACCTGAAACTCTAAAAGAAAAGGAGGATTTTTTTTAAATGAGGCTCCGTGTATTGCACAGAGATCGTCAACGCAAAATGACCATTTGTAGCAAGCACGACGACGTTAATTGGTAATTATCTTCTTAGCTCGGCTAATGGTATCGCATCAAAAAATTCATAACACAGAATCAAGTGAGTTAATTCTCCTATCATGAGGAGTGAGCTCACTCAATCAGCATTTTTATGCATGAAGTCTTTTGAAAATGGTTTAGATTTTGCTGTTGAATGAATCTTTAAGCGTCCATGTTGAGAGATCAAACTAAATATTGTTCAAAATTTGCTTGCGCAAACGGAGTCGGAAAATAATTTTGATTTCTAATAAAGTTTCCAGAGAATTATCGAGGCTGAAACTTTTAATATGAAAAATTCTTCTACCCCTTAACTCTTAACTCCAAATTCATTTCTACCTTGGAAAACTTTGATAAATTCTAAAATAAATCTTATAATTCGATCAAGCTTGACTTGTTTACCGAAGAATAACTTGCACTGATATGTGGCATCAAAATAATTAAGCGTAATTCGTGAGCGAAAATTTGAAAATTTCATCACAAAAAAATTAAGGAAAGAAATAGATCAAAAATTTAATTTAATTATTAAATACTCTATGTGTATATAAACTTAATGTACAAATAATAAATAGTATTTTTCATATTTTTAAACGAGTCTTACGAGATTTCTACGTTCGATACTCAATATATCAAACATACATCAAAACCGATAAAATAAACCAAGAATATCATAATTAAAGCACGTGAAAAATGCATTCTTGAAACAAATGCGCATGTAAAAACAAAATAGTTTCGCTTTAAGTCAGCTCATGGATTAATCTTTTATAAGTTTACTTTCCTGAATTTAATTCGACTAATTTTTTCCCTGAATTCAAATTTGTCCAGCCATCGACATTTGAGCGTTCACCTTATCTCGAATTACTGGAATATTATTGAATTTTTATTGCAAGTAAAAACATTATAAGGTCTTTCGTTAGATTAATTATTGTATCGGTTATAGTAAGTTCTCCTCAAATGATCCAGCCAATGACAGGAGACAGTTAGCAGGAAATACGCAACATCCATTCAATGGCTAAGGCGGTCTACCGAAAGACATGGCTGGCGCATTAATTAAATTTTAAAATTGGTCTACAAAGTTAAATATCACTTATTTTGGCCCTTCTCACTCTAATTGCATTAAACTTCCTTATCCGACCACTCTCGCTGGAATTTATGTATTGTTAGCGTCGGACAGCGGGTGTGACGACGACCGAGAAACACATTATTCGGCATTTTTGGCTTTCTCTTAGATCATTGTATTTTTGCTATCCAATTAATTTTAATTAAGTAAATTTGAATACCTCAATATTAATGAGCCTTAGTTCATTCAACTAATGCACTGGCTTCACGAATTGATACGGTTGATCCAAAATAAATTTCTGGTTACTATTAAGTATTGGAAATTGAGTATTCGAATAAATATCTAGCAAAATTTTTTTTCACCGACACATCCATGTTACCGCACACCAACTGAACAAAGAAATTCTATGGGTCGCCTGACGTCTCGTGAGCGCGTGGGTGGCGGTGGACAATTTCCGCAATATTGCTTATACGTTTTTATCATAATTATATACTATATCTTATCTTATAAGTTCTTACCGTAATTTTGTCCACATGAGGTAGCAGTTGTGGTTTTGCTTCAAATTTCAACATCTAACTTTATTAGCAACAAGGCATTAATATCATTATTAAAGGAATGAATAAAGAATTATACCGTCAGATGGGGTAACATTGGCTCTTTAAGTGAAACATTGGCCCTAAGTTGGAAAAAGATTTGTTTTGCTGTAGTGAGATCAGGTGATTCGTTATCGACCTGATTCATGCATCAACAAAATTAAAGTACTTTTGGCTTGATTGTTGTTGATGTTTGGTTTTATTTCAATATTTTTTAATCAGTCCAGTGCTGTTCAATTTTCATAGTGGGGAAGTTTTGAATTTTTTTTACATCAAATATTTACTTATTAATGTTAATTATTGAAGAGATAATAAGAAGTAAGTGTGTAATAATATTATTCATTCCATTGCTTCGAGTATTTTTGGTGTAATAAGGATGTTACATATGTTACTGAAGAATAATGCTTTTTGACAATTCCATAACGTATTTCGCCCATAATAAAGCCCAAAGTTTTGTTAATTTTTTGCATATAGAAATAAAGTTTGACCTACGACTGGTCGGATGTTTGTCAGAAGCTAAATTCTCTTACAATAGCATGAAAATTCTCTAATATAAGAGGAACAATTTTCATGCACCCGAACTTGACAAATATGTGTGATGTAAAATGAATTTTTTTTATAAATTTTAGTGCAATGTTTTGGAATAAACAGTTTGTTTTATTGATATGCATTTTTCTCATTTCCTTTATTACTTTTTAAATAAAAAGGGGAAAAATTGTAAATCTGGGGGTAATTTTACCATGTCCTGCTTTAGCCCAACCAAATTCAAACGTAGTGTAGTATAATAATCTTTAAAACATTGATCAAAGTTTCATTAATTAAAGCTAATTTTGGCCTAAACTTAAAAAACAGATCACCAAGAATTTAAAAATAATGAAAACGTTAAGTAAATTCATCATGTCGTCATTGAAAACGTTATTGCTACTTCTAAGTTTTTGGTGAGCTTGCGCTCTAAGCAAACTTAAGGTATGAGTAATTGAAACTAATCATGATAGCATTGCAAAGTGATTGAAAGGTCTCAATATGGCTTCAAATTACTCAATAAAAGTTTGTTTACACATTACAATAGACCTAAAATAATCGGATTACTGAATATTATTTATAGTGTCAAAATAGCTTTCAATTATAAATTTATAACGTAGCTTTAGTCTTTGAAAAACTTTGATTTGAATGTGGTTCCAATCTGAAAATTCGTAAGGTCATAACAATTTCATCCATGTGATTTAAATTTTTCGTTGCCGTCTTCAGTTTTTATAAGCGGCTCAAATTTTCTCCTTTATTATAACATCGCATGAGGAAGAGTTTACAAAAACCATTTTTTGAAATACTAGAAACTTTTTGCAACATTGGAGCTTTAGTAACATGAGTTTACGAGTTCATACATCACAACACAATTGAAAATTTTAATAAAATAAACTCGAATCAGAAGGTTTCTGAAACGTTGACAGTAATAAAAGATCGCGTCTGACCAACTAAACAATTTTTCCGCTTAGAAATAAGGTCGTTAATACACAGCGACGCTAATAAATTTAGCAGGTCAGCACAGCAGTTAATTATCTGGCCTCAGAACGAATATTACAGGACTGAGCGTGTGACAAAAGACTCTAATATTACATACGAGATACGTATTCTTTTGCTGGGAATGTCCCTGCAGAAAGTTCAGAGAATAGCTGCCGACAAATATTAACGGGAGTAGCTCTCTCAATCCGTCCCTCGCTCCACAGGTGCAAATTAAAGCATTTGTCTCTCGTGGAGATTCCGACGAGACCCCAAGAAATGAAGGCAAAACACGCAAGTTTCCAGCGCAAGTGTTATACGTACGGACGGACCATCTGCGAAGCCTGGTCCTATTTGTGAATGTTACTGAGTCGGACGTCGGGGCTAAATGTGCTTATTTTTGCGCCGGTTTGTCATGCTGCTTAAACATTGCATGACCTGCCCAGAAAAGTTTCTGTGAATTTATACTGCGCCCGGGAGCTGAGAGTTCATCGATTTGCATGACAATGTCGTGAACGTAAAACATTGCATGACTAAACTGATTGTTTCTCTGAACCTGTAATGAAAAAATGGCAGTGATTTTTAGTTCGACTCAGCTAGTGCCTAAATGTTGTGCAGAAAAATTTTTAATGATTCAGATTATCAATTATATCTTTCCATGTGCAGCGCGAATTGAGTCAGATGAACTTATTGTGCAACTTATTGAGACGCACGAACAATTGCTGAAAATTGCATTGAATTTTAAATATTTATTTCTGTTTGCCTCGAAAATCCATAAATTTGCATTTGATATAATCTTGAAGAAATTATAAACATTGCAAAATTCAATTTGTTCAAAATATTTCAAAGTAACAGCGTGGGGAATAGAAAATTTGTGTAATTGCATTTAAATGAAGGAGTATATTTTAAATTTGGGTTATGACAGAAATTAAACACCGGCCATTGAATTATGTCTGAAAATACAGTTTTTTACTAAGTGACATTCTAGGTTGATAGTTCAATGCTCATTGCACTCTGTGTTGATATTCCGATGCTCATTGCACTCTAGGTTGATATTCCTACGCTCATTGCCCTCTAAATTGATATTCCGATGCTCATTGCACTCTAAATTGATATTCCTATGCTCATTGCACTCTAAAGTGATATTCCTATGCTCATTGCACTCTAAATTGATATTCCGATGCTCATTGCACTCTAAATTGATATTCCGATGCTCATTGCACTCTAAATTGATATTTCTATGCTCATTGCACTCTAAATTGATATTCCGATGCTCATTGCACTCTAGGTTGATATTCAATCACTTTAAGCCAATTTAGCGAATATATGGTTAAATAGAAAATTAAATAAATTTGAACTTAATTACTCGCTTGATATTCATTACTTAAATTAAAATTTTAACTATCTCAAAGATGAGAAATCATTGCATCAGCAGAGAACATTAGAAATGCTCTAATCCCAGTGCCTCTTTTTCAATGTGATATAGAAAAAAAGAGAGTATATATTTTTGAATTATTTATTTAGAAATAATAACATAATCAATATTGATATTATTGAACTATTGAAATAGTAATAAATATTCTTTCAAATAGCACGAATGAATGAACTAGAGAGCAAACAAAATTTTAAATCTGATAAATTAATATTGCGAGAAGTTTTCAAGCAGCATAAACTCGTCAAAAATCGATGGCTAACTCAAATATTGTTCGTTGTTGCGCATTTGATCGGCTGAATCTTATTTTTAAGTAATTTTTATAAACAATTAATAATCCGATATGCAATTTTCAATCACATTTCCATTTTTAACACTTGAATGGGAAAACAGAGCATGCGAACTAATTAAATTTTCATTAAATTACATCCACATAATCACTCTGGACGAGTGTATATACGTGTTAATTAAACTTTAATCACAGATCATATTGAAGCAGTGGTATAGAAATTAAAGTTTCTATTGCAAACGATCAAAGTAAATTGTGATTTGCCAAGTTGATTCTCATCCCTTCAAATTATATTGCGCGGAACTCTCTAAGCGGACAGTCGACCAACGGATGGCCGCCCAGTAGCCGGCTTTAATTTTCAATGAGAATCTGTACATGTTGGAGTTTCTGCGGACATCCGCGAGTGTGGCGAGTGTTTGCATTGCTTGGAGCTGCTATTTTTCAGTGAGGGTACATCGTACATCAAGTGCCGAGACAGCTCTCGATTGCCTGTCAACATCAGTAGTGTGCTTCTGTGCAGCATCGTTTTATATTTCTGTAGAGATGCAGCAGCCCTTCCGTAAATTGCTTTTACCTATTGGGGCCATCCACGCTGCGAACAGTTCCTTCTTGGGCCGGCAAGTCCGGCCCATCGAGATAGGATCGCCTGGTGCTCGATGAATGCAGTCTTTACATCGATTGCAATACCTTACATTTTTGCTATTAACCGAAGAAACCATTTTTTGCCCGAAATCTGCTAACACAAGACACACGCTTTATTTTGGAGCTTGAAGGTCAGAAAATAAATTTATTTGCCGTTTTTTGTGAGTTTCTTGTGAAAAATCCATCGCCTTTTTCATTGAAAAAGGCGATTTCATCGCCCTTGTTGAAACAATTTTGACAGGCAAAGATGAGACTCGCCCGGTATTCTTTCAGGGTGAAATTTAGCTTTTTGAAAAATTTCTCGAAGTTTTACTTAAGAATACCAACACTCCATGAATTAATTAACTCAGAAATTAAATCGCTGTTACGTGAAGTTTTAGTTTCCTTTATTGAATAAGAATAACTTGTCCTAAACACGATAGCTAGACAATTGCAGAAGAGTTTTCATGGAGTATGTGTGGGCGCGTTTTTAGTTAGGTTTGGCAGAGTTGATAGTGGGAGCAGCACGGCACCCTACAGGGCCGTAGCCTTTATCGTCACACGCGCCAATGTGGCTTGCAATGGCCAGTTCCAGCGTGCTTCTGGTGGCCCTTCTGCATCGTGAATGGTGTTATTTTTGTCGTCTTGGATTAATTTTGATCATTAAACATTAATTTGCGCATATGATCGCCACAGGAATAATTAGTACAAAATTATAGCTTTTTAATATTTGTATATATTTTCCAACCATTTCCCAATATATTACGACTGTCATAATCTAGATGTCTTAAATACTAAATGCTTACGGAAGATTTTCAATCTTCGACGGCAGCAACACGTCACAAACACGTTAGTTCTCGAGATGGCAGAGGTGGAGAAAAACAACAAGGTGGTGAGGAGACGAAGGTGGAACTGGGGTGGGACATGTGCTGTGGAAGAACAGAACAAGCGACTGAGCTGTGGTCCTCATGTGGTCCTCGGGTGGACATCTGAAGGAAGGAGGAAGAGAGGCGTCATCCAAAAACAACTTGGAGGCGAATGTTGGGAGAGGAGAGAAACAGTGCAGGCTGGAAATATGATGCAAAAAATATTGATCAATTATGAATATCAAGAAAATTATTTATGAATGTTTCACAATTTACATAAACAGCACCACGCGGAACTAAGCACGGTGGGCAGCTGCAAACCGGACCTAATGGAGGAGTGATGACCAAGCCTTGTGTGCCTTTTGGCGCTGAGAGAATTAAGTGAGCATAATCTATATTTTACCCAATTATTATTTGCATAAAGATAGCGTAAGCAGCGGATAAAATGAAAATAATTTACATTTAATCTGGATCATCAGGAAAAAGTTGTTTCAATAATTGAAATGATGATAATAGTTTTTCAGGTTATCTATGATTACATTTCCATTCCAAAAAATGGTGAACTCGAAATTCCATTCTGTATCTGTATAATTTTTTAGTGTACAATGGCTAAATAAATGAAAAATAAAGGAATTAGATACGTCACATTGGGCGTTGTATCTAAAACATGAATAATCCCTTCACATCTCCCTATTGCTTCAAGCTGCATTCACATCGAGTAATAATGTATATCTTATCTCAAAGCAAATAAGAACAAACACTGCGCATTAAGACCATTGAAATTCTAATTCGCGAACTTAGCAACACGTCTATTATAATCGAGCTTCCATAGACTCGAGCGCGATCAATCATGTAGTTGTGTTCTGGGTCTCCATTAGAAGTCACGAGCTAGCAAGGGACTCTAGCAAAGGGGGACTACGATGAAACTATGCGGAACTACACAGCGCTCTAAGTTGGGATTACTTGCAGCAACATCATGGAAAACAATTCGCATTCACTTCAATATCTGGATCGGTCGGAGGCAGACTTAGAATGCATAGTGGCTCCTGCGATATAACCTTCCTAAGCAGATGCCGATGCGAAGCGGCGATTATTTTTGCCATTGAATTATTGATGAACGAGATCAGATTGACGTAAAGCAAATAAATAAAATAATTAAGTGAATTGTGAAAATATAATGATTTGAATCGAAATGAATTAATGAATCTAACGTCATTAAATTTCCACCAGCGTTTGAATTCCTTCTTATCACGATTGAAACGTTATTATAAAATGAATGAGCAAACTAACAGTTTAGTCAAAATTAACGATTTTTTGTTATTCACAGTCCTTTCGAAGCGATTTTGAAAGTTATCTATGTAAGTTTTAAACAAGAGCTCCTTGTTTTGGGAATTTCTAAATCATGAAGTTTCATTTAATCTGTAGTTTGTTGCGAAAGAAATAAATCCTTATATGTTAGCTCTTATAGCAAACAATAAACTGCAAAAGAAATCGAAGGAGAGCACAAGACAAACTTGTATTCCATTTCAATTTTTCTAAGCGTCTCATAAATCCGCCAAATTAAGTCAATTACCCCCTTGAGCTAGAAAAATGTACAGTTCTCAATATTTAGTTCATTCCAATGTAAGCTGACAAATAGAATATATTAGAAAATGATATAGGCATTAGGCCTTCATCAAAAAACGTATGGATATTTTTGCAAACTCTGTAATTGCTTGATATATTCCCAGCATGCAGTGCTGACCCGAAAAGCATTTCCCAAACAAATCAGCGTAGAGGAGTTTTTTTGAGCTCTATAATTATACAGTCAGTAATTGACTTGGCGAGCTCCAAGCTGGGAAATGAAGTAATTTCCGACTCCTGTTCTGAAAGCACGCAAGCTGTGAGTGAATCTAGTGAAGAGACGCCTCAAAATTTGAACGAGGTCTTAAATTATTCGGTTGAATTCGAATGAGATGCGTTGCTAACATATTTATAGGCTGCAATCATGAAACTTGTTCAAAAGCCTACAAACAAATTTGGCTAAAATGAAGAAAAAAAATTTTACACCAAGGCGTGCGAAGGCAACATTGACGGACTTATTAGGTACAAATAATTTTCGCATCCTAAGCGAAATGTCAATTTTATCGGAAAATTCCACGCTCTCAAACCGCAGCAAGCGACTGACAATCACCACCGGTCAACGCCTTAAATTGCATATCTTTATGAACGTCCCTAGTTTGGACGAAACAATGATGAACATATATGGCGGCCTCTGTGTACATTATAAAACGAATACTGTCGGCCACACATACCAAAGATTATCGAATCAACACTTGCATACCGAATTTTTTTTTTTTTTTTTTAAAAAGGCCTCCCACACTCACCATTCCAACAAAAAAAAAAGGAATTGATTTTATTAATTAAAAACAGGGAATGGTTTCATGTCAATGATCAGGGCCCCGACCTTAACGCCTCTGATGGTGGCCTACACCGGTCTCTTATACACATCTGCTGTGACGCGAGCGAGGA